>NC_137072.1:76690873-76792470 GCF_951640355.1 Cnephaeus nilssonii | reverse complement strand
TTACTTGACAGCAGAATGCTTACCTATCAATATAGTAGCCCCTGGGGCCTAATTCTGAGGGAAACAGAGATGGAACACTAAAATCTCTAAATGTTTCTTAGTTCAAAACTCTCCGGAAAACAGAAAGTGAAGCCAGGATTAAGTACTAGTGCTTACTTTTGGAGAAGATGGAAATCCAGGCCAGAGAGAGTGACGGAAAGTGAAGTTAGGCCAAGGGTGGCGAGCAACGCAGGGTGCAGTACTGCTGGGCCAGCTCCGCTTCCCGAGGGGCCACACATAGGCACATCCAGGCCGTCGGCGGATACAGGTGCACAGTCATGCAGAATATCTCAGGACAATTGTAAAATATTAAAAAATTGTTTGTCAAGTAATTCTCAGAACAGCACAGTAGAAGGACAAAATAAGGTATCAATTTTCACACATCCTACCCAACTCCTGTTTTCCACTAGAACTCAATTCCTTGCATTTCTGGAATCTTGTCCTTTAGCAGCCCTCTTGAGAAGTATTCTCCCATGCCCCACAGTATGGCCAGCAGGTCCCAGGCAGTAAACTGTGCGAGTACACATAGAGCAAGTCGACCATGACAGTGGCTGAAGGAGAGCCAGGCATCTCTTAAGCTATCTTTACTCTTTTTCATGCTATTTTTCTTCTCAGATGGGACGAGTTCTACTGCCCTGTAGTTAGTTAAGTTTGCTGATCTTTTCTTATTTGATCTTGTCCGTTGCTGAGCCCCCTCTGTTGAATTTTTCAGTACAGTTTGTGTATTCTTCCGTTCTATAATTTCTGTTTGGTACTTTTTAATATTTGCCATCTCTTTGTTGAAATGCTCACTTTGTTCATGCATTGCGCTCCTGACCTCAGGGAGGATCTTGACTGTTATTTTGACCTATCTGGTAAATCACTTATCTCCACTTCACTAAAATTGGTTTCTGGAGATTTATATTTTTCTTGTTTGTAACATATTCCTTTATTTACTCATTTTCCTTGATATTCTGTACTAGATTCTGTGCATTAGATGAAATAGCCACCTTCCCAATATTGACAGGCTGGTCTCCTGTAGGACAGGAACCTTGTCAAACAGCCTGGTCTCAGCTCCTGGTTTCCTTTCAAACTTTTGTGACTGTCCAAGCCACAATCCTTGTTCTTAGCAGTAGCCCAGGGTGTGCCAAGACCCCTGAGGGCCCCAGAGTACAAGATCACAATAAGCACCTAGATGCTGGCTGATTAGAAGCTGGACCCTCAGGCAGCAGCTTGTAAAGTCTGCAGCTAGCGCCTTCCAGAGAAAGACTGGCCAGCTGCTTGTGCAGGGAGCCTGGGCAGGGATAGCCACGGTGAGGGCTGGTGCACTTGTTAAAAATCGTTTCTTTGTCTCTTGTAGTCCTCTGGGTCTCCTAGACACAAACCTCATTGCCTTTCGAACTAGGTGTTTGGGGGTGTCTACCCTTTATAGGGGATTCTTAAAAGTTGAGATGCTAAATGTGCAAGTCAAACTGTCTGCTCCTCAGGGAGAAGCTGAATATTGGGATTCCCTCCCAATTATATGGTCTATTAAAGGGGCGGGGTGCATAGTGAGAGTGTGCCTGAACCTTTCCCACTTGCTTCAATGTGGGGACTTTCTTACTCTCCCAATGTGGAGAATCACTCAGCTGGTTTCTGGATTTCTCACAGAGGGAACTGATCCGGGTGTAGCTGCACATTCGGTGTGTCCATGGCAGGAAGAAAATCCAGGAGAATCCTATGTCACCATCAGGTTCAGGAGTCAAATGTTTACTAATTTGAATTACCTTGCCTTTCCTGTTTAGTTGGCATTTAATTCTTAATTAATTTTAACAATTGTCTTAAGATCTATAATCATAGGGATTTACACTTATTTTACAGCTGCACACATTTATGCAGTATTAAAAATAATTTGCAGCCACACCAAAAATCCAAGAGAATTACAGTAGTTTCTTTAAAAGTGTTCCATAATTTCTGCTTGAAATATGCTGCATTATACCATTGCCTGGTTGATTTTCCCAATTATGCTATTCTGCTACACAAAATCTTTAAGAGCTTCTCATTGTCTGTAAAATTAAGTTCAGATTTATGGAGCCAGCATTCCCATATATATGTTCTCCTCCACTGTAACAGGACTCATCTTTGTTTTCTAAACTTTACCTCCCCACACATACACATACACATGCACACAACATACTTATTCATATTCTTCTTTGCCATTGTCTCCTCCTGGGCAATCCCATCCACGCATTAAGATCCATGAGACCTTGCCTGATCCTTCAAGCACTTGGGTCTGACACTCCATTAGTCCTGGGATATTTTTTGCATATTGTTGCTATGGCAATTATAGTTGCTTGTGTACATACATATCTTAACAAAGTCATCTTCTCTTCATCTGGGTATTCTCCAATGGGCCTAGATTGGTATTTTGGACAGGTTATCTGTTCAATATATACTTGTTAAGCTAATGTAAGACACAAAATAAAATTAGCAGCCACATATTTGAACTGCCTATGTACTGTGAAAGTAATCACCACAAAATTATTGATGGCTGAATATGAAAAAAGGAAAGCTCCAGAGCAGTGAATTTGTGTGTAATTTGTTGAGCACCTAGTAAATAGTGACATTCTAAATGTAGCATTTTATAAGGTAGGACAAGCATTGGAATCTAGGATTGTGTGGTAGTATTGATTAAAATCACTAATGAAGAAAAAAATAGCAAATAAAGGCCTGAAATAGTTCTTTGTTGGACAGCAATTAACTGCTAATCTGTTTGCTTTAATAGGCCACTATTAGAGGAAATGATAAAATTAGCTATACACAGAAAACAACAACAACATTTATTGCCTACATATTACTTTTGCCCTGAGACCAATGTAATTCAACAAACTTGTACAATAAAATGGCCTCCAAAACAGTTTAAAATAACACAAGCTTTTAACCCAACTTGCTTAAAATGGTTTTTTTAAAATAGTAAAATCCTAAATATTTAAAGAAGTGAGAAAATCTGTTTCCTCAAGTGATTTTAGAATACTCCTATTTTTTAAACTTCTGATCTGCTTTCTGCATCCAGAATACAATCTAAATCCCTGCTGACTTACCCTTACACTTTTGGCAGGCGTTCTTTGCTCCTGGGCACCAGACAGATTTGTTAATAATGGCAAATCCTTTCAGTCACTGGTTGGTGCAGGTGAGGCTTTGATTGACAAGGCAATAAAAGTGTTAATGAGACAGAGTGGCACAGTGAGAGATCAATAGTTGCCAATAAGAAAAACATTTCTGATACTTAATTTTGTAGAATTCCCTTAAACCAGTTAAGAACCTTTTGCATCGAAAACTTTCCACTTTACAATTGATTTTTAAAATCTCGTCCAAAGCTGTCATACACATTGCATTAAAGCACAGCCATGCCTAGAATGGGTACTGTTCACATAATCAGGCCTGAATTCCTCCGCTGGCCATTCAGAGATCGCTGGCTCTTCAGATAGTGTGCTGTCAAAAAAGACTGCAGGCTGAACAGACCTTTCATCCACTTCACTCAACAGCTGGGTGACATAGGACAAGTTTCTAAACTTCCCTGATTCTACATCTGTCCGAGGACTTTACAAACACCCTCCTTGCAAGGCACTCATGAGGACTAAATGATATAAAATATGTAAAAAAGTAAACAGAATGACACATAGAAATTTCAGAAATAATAGCTATTATTACCTTTAAAAGCATATTGCAATTTTCCCTCGGTTAAGACTGGTTTAGAACTTAAATAAAGGTTTGGGGTTTCTTCCTGTTCTTCATTTTGGAGGTTCATGATATATTGAACTTATAGGACCACTATTATATTCAGGAGGTATAAATTAAATGGATACCTACAATTGTTTTTTTAGTGCTTTGTTTTCACTTGATCTTTGCTCTGTTTTAATTCCATGTTCTATCACTTTGATTCAGTTAGAATTTGCTTCACAACAAATCACTTCTAAAATCAATGGGTTTAATAAACATTTATTCTCACAATTCTATGGGTCAGTTGCACGCATTTCTGGTCTAGGATATGCTAGCTGTATCAGGATGATAGAGGGTAACCTCTTCCAGGTCTAGCCATTGGTCTGATGTCAGTGGAGGCCACAGAGATGATTTGGCCTCATGAGTCTCACCTCCCAGCAGGTTAGTCCAGGTGGGTACACATGCTGTAATCATAGGGATCCCAAGAGAAACAAGAGAGAGAAAGCCCACTGAGCTTGCACTTTTTAAGTCAGCTTCTGCTACATCTGCTACCATCAAGTTACATTGTCAAGCCCAGAGTAAGAGTGGAAAGAACTACTCCTGAGCATATGTATAAAGAAGTGGATTACTGAGGCCATTTATGCAGCAAACTACCACACCCTCACATTCTATTTCCTCAGATGTCCCCAAGAAGCATATAAATATTCCTATCTATACTAATAATAGCCTAGGGCCATCACGACCGGATGGACGACCAAACACCTGGGTCCCGGCGGCTGTGGCAGCGGTGGCAGGAGTCAGGCCTGGGTCCCGGTGGTGGCAGCGGCGGCAGCGGGAGTCAGGCCTGGGTCCATCACCAGTTAGAAGGCATCTCAGGGTGAGGACCATCACCTCAGCCAGAATTCAAGATGGTCGCCTGGCCTGGCCCCTCCTCAGAGGCAGCCCCTTTCCTCCATGTGCACTGCAGAGGACAGACAGGGATGCCTAAGAGGCTGGGGCCATGGTGCCCCATCCCTACCTACTCCCCTGGCCTCCTTCACCTGTGGCCTCCACAGAAGGGTATGTATGAGAGCCCTTCCCCTGCTACCTCTCACCTCTTTCTCCGGCCATTCCTCCGCACACAGGCATATCAGCTTTCAAACGTGCCCTACTCACTTCCTCTCACCCTCTTCCAGGGCCTCTGCTCTGGATGGGGCCTTTGGAATCCTGGGCTCTGGGGTTTTACAACAGAGCTGGGGTGGGGAAGGGTAAACAGCACCAAAGATGGCTGATATGGCCACCCACCTCTGCCTCAGCTTGACCAGTTAGTTCAGCCTCAGAACGTGGCACTCAGAGGGGATCCCTACTTCCCCAGCAATGGCTCTAGGGCCTCGGCTCCAGTGCCAACCTCCTCTTCCCCTTGGCCTCCCCACAGCTGGTGCTTGCTGCAGCTCCGTGTGCCTTACTTAACCACCCCTCCCTTCCCTGTTCCTACAAAGGAGGCTGCATCTTTGTATGTTATATTCATATAAACTTTGTAACGTTTTGGGGAAAGAAAAGATGACCAAGAGAATGCCGCAGTCAATGTCCGGAGTCCAGCTCAGGAGAACGGAGAGAAGGGAGAATTCCATAAGCTGGCCGATGCCAAGATATTTCTGAGTGACTGCCTGGTGTGTGACAGTTGTGTGACCACAGAGGAAGGAGTCCAATTTTCTCAGCAGAACACCAAGGTGATTTGGTCTTGCAGTCGACGTTGATGGTTGACCTGAATCAACCCATGATTTTGTGCAATTGGGATTCTCAAAATAAATCCACTTTTCATCGCCAGTTACAATTCGATGCAAAAAAGTCTTTCATGCTGTTGAAGCAACATTTTATTGATGACTTTTCGATTTTCCATTTGTGTTTCATTCAGTTGATGTGGCACCCATTTTCCTTCCTTTAAAATCTTTCCCATTGCTTATAAACGATCAGAAATTGTTTGTTGAGCAAAGTTTAATCTTTCTGCAAGTTGTTTTTGAGTTTGACATGCATCTTCATCCAATAATGCTTGTAATTGTTGGTCTTCAAACTTTTTCAGTTGACCTGGACTTCTTTGTCTTTCATATCGAAACCGTCACTTTTAAAGCGTTTAAACCAGCGTTCACAGGTATCTTGAAATGGAGCATGTTCACCATAAGCTTCCCAAAGTATACGATAACTTTTTCTTCAAAATAAAGTCATGAATTAAAACTTCCCACAAGTGCTTTTTTTTTTGGCACGAAATTTGACATTTTTAAGTGTAAAAATATCTATGATGTTAACACCTTCAGCAAATTTGACATATGAAGTTTTGAAGCTTGCTGTTAATACAACAAAATAGCATACATATCAAATTGCATATATATCAACATATGTGTAACTCCATCTACTGAAAAAATCCGCATTAGTAACTGGTACACCTAGTATAAGCCTAAGCAACCCTCACGACTGGTTGACCAGACGACCAGCTGGTAGCTATGACACACACTGGCCACCAGGAGGCAGACGCTCAATGCAGGAGCGGCCCCCTGGTGGTCAGTGCACTCCCACAGCCAACCTCCCACGGTCCTTACCCCCAGCCAGCCAGCCAGATCAGGACTGGGTGAGATGGCTCCAATTGGCCCTGATTGCTGGCCAGGCTGAGGGACCCCACCCGTGCACAAATTTGTGCACTGGGCCTCTAGTTATCATATACCTGTGGATTTTAAAACTGCATAGTATGGAGCCCGCTTTAAAGATCATTCCTAAGAAAAGAGATAAGCTAATTCCTTATAAGTGCTAAGAGACTGGGGACCTGCACACCAGCCATTTCATCTGATGAAAAGGGAGAAAGGTTCATCTATCTCTGCCTCCTTCCCCTTTCTTCCTTCTAATACCCTTCCTTCACATTCTCAGCATATTCTAAAATATAAAAGGAAAAGCAGAATTTGAATTTTTTCTATTTTGTAATTTTCTTTGTATTTATTCATTTATCATTTTATTCAGCAAAGATTTATTAAGTGTTCACTAGTGTCGGATATTGTGCAATAAACTCAGGATACAAACAGCATTCATTGGTTCCTTCAATAAGCATCTACTATGTGCCAGGTACTGTTCTAGGCATCCAAGAATAAAATAGAAAAAAATTCCTTTTCTCCTGGAGTTTATATTATAAGGGAGAAAAATAAACAATAAATACTTTATTTTAAAAGTTAAATCATATAGCATATTAGAAGTTGATACATGCCAATAATTATTACAACAGGGTAAGAAGGTAGGAAGTGGAACAAAGGGAATAAGTTACAAGAATAAATACAGTAGGCCTCATTGAGAATATAAAATTTGAGCAAAGACCTAAAAAAGATGAGAATATTAGCTAGGCAGATATCTGTAGGTAGAACATTCCAAGCAGAGAAAACAACTAGAATAAAAACTTTAAGTCCACCATTTGTCTGTCAGGTGAGCTCCAGAAATATGTAGCAAAAATTCCAGTGGGGTTAGAGCTGAATGAACAAGAGAGAAAGAAATTTAGAGCTGAAGGGTGAGCTCATGGAAGACCTTCTAAGCCACTGTAAACTGCTGAAACATTAACTCTGTGTAACTTGTAGTAGCATCTCAGGGGTCTGGAAATGGATGATATGTTCAGACTTACTTTAAAACATGTTTTATAGATGTATACCCTATAACCAGAACATAATTATATTTTAGGTTTCATTTCAATCTGATCAGTCTTTAGGTGAAAAGTTTATTCAATTCATTGTGATTGCAAATTTGGACCATTGCTACCATCTTATTTTGTATTATTTGTCCTTTTTAAAACCTTTTAGTATTTGCTTACTTTTCAATTTCATTTGATAATTTTCTTTTACTCATTTTTAAGTACATTAAAATAATTCTTTTATTTCAGTTGTTCTCCCGGAAATCCCCCAGAAACATGCTTATTTAAAATCACCAGTTCTAAATATCTAATAAATACCTTTCTATTTCTTCTGAAGAATACGCCTGCCTATCTGCACTTAATGTGTTCTATAATTTCCTGCCACTTCAGTGATTGGCAATTACCAGAATGAAGGATTCCCCTTATTCACACAAGCAATTGAGGGAGTTGGCATGGCTTTGCTTTCAAGACCTTCAAGCCATCATGCCCAGATATCTGAGAAAGCACTGTTCCAGTCTCCCATCACATTGATACCAAAACAGTGAAATGTATAGCACAAAAAGAGCTTAACTGCACATTTGCTCTGAACAAGGCCATAAAGAAAAAGTAGCCATAAAAAGAGGTCTATATAACTGAATTCCATGGGGAAACAAAACACGTTCTTTTTTTATGAGAAATTCTTATGCCTTGGAGCCCAATTGTAAGGACTGCATTTCAACTCTTATTACTGGGAAAAAAATAAAAGATGGATTACTCCCTGATCTAACAAAACTCAAATGGCTAGCAGATTGAGCCCTGATACGTTTGCTCCATTTTTAAAAATATTTGCAATGCAAATAACTGTTCAAGATGCCTTTGGCTACACCAACATTTACTAGTACGTGTGCCGCACCAAATAAAATAGCTATTTATGTGTTTAGAGGAGACCATTTCTTGTTCTGTATACACACACCTGGACTCACTTCCCTTGAGAAGATGCCTCAACAGTGCTAGCATAACAAGACAATAACAGCAAAATAATAGAGATTTATAGTGATTGTCCAGAAGTCAACAGGGGATGGCTCACACAGTGAGCGTAACCATAACAAGTGTCAGTTTTTTCAAGCAGAAAACAAAAGAAGAGCTGTTTTATGCAATCTAGTGCTTCAGCTACAAGGACATACCAAATCTACAGACTAATCATAGCATGCTCCTGTTCCCAGAATGGGGGAAAAAAAAAAAAAGAGGAATAAAAATCATGAAGTATTAAACTTTAAACCCTACAACCCTAATTGCAGATAAAACTCATTATTTTGTGTGATAACAGCATGGTTTTTCATTGCTAAAAATCCTTCCTAAAGGTCCAAAGTAGGCCAGAGATGTGTTTTGCTTGACCTACACAGTAAGAAGGGAATCAGGACATTTCCACATTTACAAAGTCTGGATTTCCTGAATCTTTGAATTATCAGAGGATTCAGCAAATTCAGAAGGACATTCCCACATGGCAATAATCAGATCAGCTGAGTAACAGGTGCCCTTTTTGTTAGCCATTTCTTTTCCTGTTGAGCACATTCCCCACTACTCCCCATTGTCTTTCATCTCCTACTCTTTTACTAATTATAAACAGTCCTTACTTGTTTGCCCCCTCTTGGCATTTGAGTTTGCATTCCCCAATACAAATAAACCCTTCTCTGTTACTGCTCCAGAGTCAGGCTTTATTATCAAGGACTTTACATCCCAGAAGACTTTGAGATAGATATTATGGTGTGAAAAAAATTTGCAGTGCACACTAGCTGAGGCTTGGAAGTTCTAAAATGACTTATTCATGGAAACTAAGAAAAACCTGTGGAGGAAACCTCTAAAGAAGAGGATAAATGAGGTTCACGTACATTTTCCGATCTGTGAACATGGAAGAGAATGGCATGGTGGCATGCCGGAAGAATCCAAAGCCCGCTGCTAGCTCGGACTCTGCTTTGGGCAGATGATTCTATCTATCTGGGTCTCAGTTTTCTCATTCCTAAAGTGAGGGAGTTGTGCCCAGTGAGAAGAAGGGCCCCCTCTAACTTCTGGTTTCTATGTGCATCCCAACCTAAGAGGAAAGGATTCTCTTTCTTTATCCTTCCTGGCTCCAGAGAGCAGGTGTAGCTGGCAAAGGGAACAGGTTGATTATTACTACCTTCTGGTTGTTGGTAGCCTTAATAAAGAGAAAATTGTATTTAATCAGTATTTTCCAATAAAATAACTTCTCTTTTACTTTAATCATACTGAATCCTCATCTCCCAGCACAAGGCAACATGCAGTAAGACATGCTGAAGATCTGAAAGACTGCCCTAAAATGTCTAGATTTCTGGGATTTTTCTGATGATTATAGATATTTGACTATGCCTTTCTAACACAACAGTAGTGATGATTATTGCTTATTGACTCTCTACTAGGTTTCTTGTAAGCACTTCACATGATGCATTATTTCATTTAATCCAGATCACCATGTCACTAACACCGGAGCCACTCATTTCTAAGCATCCCTACATATTCCCTCTCAAACGAAATGTTCAATGACTATAAAGCCCTTGAAAAAAATAAGCAGGCACATTTGATCCTGGGCAGAGCACTGTCCACAGTAGGTGTCCAAAACTGTAATTTAGGATGAAAACTAAATGTAAAATCTCATAAATATAAAAATACCTCAGATGGCAGAAACCACCTTACTTCGCTTTTCACACATGACCTCCGTGCAGTGCCCGGAAACTTTAAGGATTCCTTCCCGCACTGCTCACATTAAGGCACATCCCTGTTCCTAAAGGGAAATGCCTTTGTCGGGCTCTTTGCATTCTCTCTATTGAGAGGAAATTATTTTGAACCTTCTGGCTAAAATAATGCCTATTTATTTATTTGAAAAATATTTGTGTAATACCCTGGACTCTTTAAAAGAATTGAGGGATGGGGGGAGGGTCATTATATTAGAGAAAGGACTTCTTTCCTCATTGTGTTTGGAACCCACACTCCGGCAGACAATATGGGCATTCTAGCTGTGACTCAGTATTTAGCATATGTATCCCAGCACTTACTAAGCATTTCTGATTATGGTAAAGTCATGGGACAGTCAACTTTCTAAATTTCCAGGGATGGATTTAATGGTATGCTGGACTGGTGGTACTTTCACTAACTACTCTGCCTCTCAAAACAATGTGATTCACTTTGAGGGAAACAATGAATGTTCCACCCTGGAGCACTGTCCACTTTCTACTCCTTCTTCCAGAATTATTGGAATGAAAGAAAAGAAATCGCTCAGGAGCCTTTCAAGCATCCTTATTTTTCTCTGTCACATCATTAAAGGTTCAATGAATCTCCAATTAAGTCTCCCTGGCTGCTGTCACCAACTTGATTGATAGATGTCCTTGGCTCACCCTCCACAGGACATGCCAGCACACCGGGCCCCCACCTGCTACCATCAATTATCGCTCTCTTGTCATCAGTGCCCTCAGTTGTCAATTTATTTGCCACCAATCCAGTGAAGCCCTCTAATCAGGGAGAAAAAAAGAAAAGCTATTCTTCTTTACTTTTGATGGTGGGATTAAGAAAAGTCTTAACAAACCACATACTGTTAATCTTAGAGGAAACTTTGCTTTAGGCTTTTCCATTTCCTTTCTCCCACTATTCACCTACCTGGCATCGAGACTGGTGTCACAGGGGCTGACTTGTGAATGTGTTAACTAAAGGCAAAGGGGAAATTTTTAATATACTTAGAACTTACTGAAATACAGACTTTTGACCCTTTGAATCCTAAGCATTTGCCTGGGGAGGAAAAGAAATCATTCAATTTTTTTTTTCCCAAAAAAACTGATAGAAAGCACAGATTAGAACTGATTGAAAAGAATAAGCAGTTCTTTGTTGTTGGCAAACCTAGTAAACATGATAAATTTTACTTGTCTCCTGCCCCACCTGTTTAATGTTTAAACCTGAAGTGATTGTGGTGCTTGATAACCGATTACCTGTCTAGGACACTGCAATCTTCTGTCTATCGACACAAAAATACAACCTCCCCTGGAGTGCCGATATCCATTCCTGCCTTTGACCATGAACCGCTCTGCACAAACCCCCAGGAGGCTCGGGTGAATCCAACAGGATCTGTGAAGGAGAGATTGATTCCATTTGGATGCCTCTTGGATAATGACCTTTGACTTCTGTACCCAAAGTGACAACAAAAAATGCCAGCTCTTATTAATCGCATGTCCCAGGGAAGACAATTTATTTTTCTAAAACAGTTAAGATTTTGTAGGATCTTTTTTCTTTTTATTAAAGAAGGAGAAGTAGAAGAGGGAAAAAAGAGAGAGGACATTCCATGGGATAAGGAAAAGTGCTGTGTCTTCATATGGGGGTGGAGGGGGGGAACGTAGGAAGTCACTTTCCTGGTTAAAGATCCCCAGATGACTGATCCTCTCCCTAGACCATCTATTTTGTCGCTTTGGGAGCACATTACTTACTATTTCATTAAATATATGTTCTGAAAAGATGGATTTGGTTCTCTTAAAGAGGCATGAAATAATCAGGAGAAGGGAGATTACCTCTTTACTCTCTATTCTATATTTAAAATTGTACCTTCCTGCTGTGATCAAATCACAAAATATGAGCAAGAATCTTATAATGTCAAAATATTTGTGTTGTAGTGCTAAGTGCCTGCATGAGTAAGTAGCTATTGAGCCAGTGTCTACAGGACTACAGCCTGCCACTAGTTGATGAATATTGTACCTTGCAGTGTCATTATGTCAGTTCTTCTATGGGCAGTCTTTCCCAAGGAAAAGTACAATTAGTTTCAATATTTGCTGCTTTTGTTTTTAATCTACATTTTGTTTTGCTTACTCATGACCTGTCTGGGGACTTACTAGTACTTTTTTATGTTTTAAAACATTTGTCATCTTAATGGTCCCTGTTACAATAGCCTGCCCTTAAGAAGAGGAATTCACTAAAAGGCAAAATTACCTGTAAATAAAACCATATTGTAAATATTCTTACATATTTATTGCTAAATTTTTGCACAGTAACCAATATTCCAACCCTACTTCTTAAGTCATGAAATTAGGTCTAGGGCAGATAACTATGAAGTTGTTTGGGCTTAGTGATTACAGGCCTGATTTATAAAGCCATATTTCACTCCTCCCATAGACATTTCTGCACAAGAGAAGGCAAATTAACCAGTATTTCAGTCAAAGCCTAATCCAGGTAATTTGGATGCATGGTCACCAATAATGGCATTGCCCAGTTTATGCAACCTAAGCTGTTTGGAAATAAAATTTCCATATTAGGACACATTTAGTTCACCCCCAAATCCAAAGCAACTGATTTTCAGTTCATATTTGAGTAATTCCAAGGAGTTCTCCTACTTACCTTGGGGGACTTTGACCCTTGATTTGTTCTCAGACCTGAATGTCAGTAGAGACATTTTGCTGGAGGCTAAAGCATAACAGTATTAACATGAAAGTGCAAAAGAAACACTGGAAGACCAATGGACCTGGATCTTAGCAGGGCTGGTATCAGCACAAGTTTGCTCCTGCTGTGACTGCGATGGCTTGAGGCAATTTCCTGACCTGATAATCTTTACATTGTTTACTAAACTTTACCTTTGATCTGCCTGTACACATTGCTGAAGGGCAAATGTGTAACCAAAACTGAATAAAAAGCAGGCAGGACCAGGACTCCTGGTTCCTCCTCCTGCAAGAGGTTCCACCTGGCCCCCCCAATGCCTTCAAAATTCATATTTCTTGTATAGTGTATTGTGTGTCGGCCCTCCTATCAAGTCATCCTAAACCCACCATGCAGGTCGCGGCAACATTTGTTTTTGGTAATACAAATATCCACATTATTCATTCTCACTACATATTATACTTCAAAACTATTTTGCTTCCCATTTGTCTCCAATGCCCTGTCTTTATTATACCAGACAAAAAAATAACATAATATTTTAGCTCTCCTTTTATCCACATAAATTCAGTGATTCCATTATGCATTTACTCTTTTCCCTTTACCAAGTTTTTAACCACACAGACACAACTGTCACCTGTGACTTTTCCATATTTAATGTGCATTATCTTCTTATGGTCCACAGTAGGAAAGAAAGTCCGTTTTAAAAGTTAAAAAAATCATCATTTGAATGACTGTCCCTACGATTCTGTGGAACCATTGTTGATTCTGCTCAGCTATGTTTCTAATTGTAAACAGTGAATGCTGCAATCCTTAAACATCTACCATCTTAACATTCAAGGGTCCATTGTTTATCCCTTGGTTTTTGCCAGGACCATCCACTTCTGGCAACTGTGCTTTCACATTTTTTAACTGAAAGAGAAATCCTCCTGTGTAAACAAAGAATTCTGAGCCTATACTTACGTTACACTTTCTAGGAACTAGTTGTTTCTTAGAGCAATGCTTCTGGAAATTCATGTGCACACCAATCACCTGGGTATCTTGTTAAATTGGAGATTCCAACTCAGTAAATTGAGGGTGGGACCTGAGACTCTGTATGTCTAATAAGCTCCCAGATAATATTGATGCTACTGGTCCAATCCACACTTTGAGATACAATACATTAGAACAGGCCCAGCACACTCTTCTCACTGTTTCACAAAACAAACAGCATCCTATGTAATTGGCTTGCTAAATATTTTTACTAACCGAATCTAAACGTTGAATACTCAGACTTCAGATACTTTTTAACTCTAAACAACAAATAGTAAAATTATTTTTAATGGAACATCTAAGGTTTACATTTTTAAACTAAAACCTCTGAGATACAGTGCAAGTACCACAGTAGATGCAAAACCTCTGTTGACAAAATGTTTTATCTTCTTTTATTTTTCTGTTCCCCATAATAGTCCTTCTCAAGCACCAGTAGGCATAAGAATATCCTGAGGAATGTATTAAAGGTGCAGATTATGATCTCTAATCTCTAAGACTGATGCAGTAGAATTGGGGAGGGGGGGGCAGTGGGGAAGGGAAGGGAAGACACCTGAGAACTTGGATTTAACAAGCACGTCCATGTGATCCTTACACAGGTAGTGAGCAGACTACTCTCAGAAAAACTGCCATAAGATAATAAACCACTTTTTGCCTATCTGAAAGGCATTTTAATTTGGGTGTAAAACAGACTACATCATATCATTTACTCTTGCAGAGTTGGGACTGAAACCTTGTCTATCCTAAGTAAATATCCTCTAAGTTTCAGGGTGAAAGAAGCTATTAATGTGCTTGGTACTGTTGCAGACTGGGAAATAGAATGCTCCTTCTTAAAGACAAAAGAGCTCCTCGAGGGTAGAATAAATACTTCATTTGACCTCGTAACTAAATCTTAAAATTGTTAGTTATTCAACCTTAGATTTTATTAAGATATTACATTATAAAAGAAGCTCACAAGAGCCAATGAGCTAAAGGCATCAGAGGATCTCTCTGGGGGCCTTGTCTTAATTAGAAATTTAGTCAAATATTATGCTACAGAATAAATAGCACCTCCTGACCATTTTCAACTTGTAATTTCTTTTAATTTACTTCAGGAGGGAGAAGACATATATAAAAGAGGAGCCACATAGAGAACATAACACAATACCAGGCAAAAATATAGGACATTTCTTAGTTTGTTAGGTGAGCCTGGGAACAGGACAAATAAAGCCAATGACTATCTATTGTGCATGGTAATCTAATAAAGGAGCAAAAGGAAACACATATTTAGGCTACCCTTGAGCCTTGGGGGAAATCACAGAAATAAAGGCAGGGAAATGTTGTGAAAATAACTTCCTATTTAATAAAAGAGTAATATGCAAATCGACTGTCACTCCAACACACAAGATGGCTGCCCCCATGTGGACACAATATGGCCGCCACAAAATGGCCAGCAGGAGAGGGCAGTTGGGAGGGACCAGGCCTGCAAGGGAGGGCAGTTGTGGGCGATCAGACCTGCAGGGGAGGGCAGTTAGGGGTGACCAGGCCAGCAGAGGAGGGAAGTTGGGGGCGACCGGGCCTGCAGGGAAGAGCAGTTGGGAGGGACCCAGGCCTGCAGGGGAGAACAGTTTGGGGGAACCAGGCCTGCAGGGGAGGGCAGATGGGGGGGACCAGGCCTGCAGGAGAGGGAAGTTGGGAGTGACCAGGCTTGCAGGGGAGGGCAGTTGGGGGGGACCCAGGCCTGCAGGGGAGAGCAGTTGGGGGAGACCAGGCCTGCAAGGGAGGGCAGTTGGGGGGACCAGGCCGGCAGGGGAGGGAAGTTAGGGGCAATCAGGCTGGCAGGGGAGCTGTTAGGCATCAATCAGGCTGGCAGGGGAGTGGTTAGGGGGTGATCAGGCTGGCAGGCAGAAGCGGTTAGGGGCAATCAGGAAGGCAGGCAGGCGAGCAGTTGGGAGCCAGCAGTCCTGGATTGTGAGAGGGATGTCCAACTGCCCTCAAGGGGTCCCAGATTAGAGAGGGTGCAGGCTGGGCTGAGGGACACCCCGTCCCCCAACCCCCCCCCCCTGTGCACGAATTTCGTGCACCAAGCCTCTAGTATATTAATAATTAACTTATCCATAGGTCATTTTAATGTAATATTTCAAACACCCACATATAGCCAGGAACCCAGGTAGAGTAAAATGAGGCCTTTGAGAAGTCAAAAATAACTGCTACATGGTATTGTTTGTACCTTGTATGTGAGAGGGAGGACCTTACATCCTCACTCAAAACTTACTCTTATTTTAAGGACAATGCTAAAAAGCTGTCTATCATATTTTCTTAAACTTGCATATTAACATTTGTCCATTGCAAATGTGATAATGTCTAATAAATTGAACACCCTAACATACCTAATGTACAAATCACAAACCAAGAATAGAAAGATACTTAACTAATACAGATACAAATAGCAACATAGATGTACACATACATCTATTACATGTATATAATGTTAAATCTGATTCTATATCACTTGCATCTTCAGAAGGTATGCTTATGACAATTAAATAAATTAATTTTAAGGAGTTAGGAATGATTCTAGCTTACTATTATTATTATCATCACCATTATTCCTATTACCTAGTAATAAATAGTTGGAGTTTTGGACATCATGTAACTGTGCTCAATTTCAGATTCCATGACTTACTAAATGCTTGATGTTGGGCAAGTTGCTTAACTTCCTTAGTTCTTAGTTTTCTCCTCTATAGAATCATAGCATCCATTTTAAAGGTCTGTGACCAGGTTTAAGTATCATAATGCAAAGTTCTTAGCTCTGTGGCTGGCACATAAGAAGTAATAGCTGTAAAAGCCTCTGGGACAACTTCAAGCGTACCAACATCAGAATTATGGGGGTGCCAGAAGAAGATAGAGAGCAAGACTGTGAAAACCTATTTGAAGAAATCATGACAGAAAACTTCCCCCACCTGGTGAAAGAAATAGACTTACAGGTTCAGGAAGCGCACAGAACCCCAAACAAAAGGAATCCAAAGAGGATCACACCAAGACACATCATAATTAAAATGCCAAGGGCAAAAGACAAAGAGAGAATCTTACAAGTAGCAAGAGAAAAACAGTTAGTTACCTACAAGGGAGCACCCATATGATTATCAGCTGACTTCTAAACAGAAACTATGCAGGCCAGATGGGAGTGGCAAGAAATATTCAAAGTGATGAATAGCAAGAACCTACAACCAAGACTACTCTACCCAGCAAAGTTATCATTCAGAATTGAAAGGCAGATAAAGAGCTTCACAGATAAGAAAAAGCTAAAGAAGTTCATCACCACCAAACCAGTATTATATGAAATGCTGAAAGGTATTCTTTAAAAAGAGGAAAAAGAAGAAAAAAGTAAAGATAAAAATTATGAACAACAAATACATATCTATCAACAAGTGAATCTAAAAGTCAAGTGAATTAAAAATCTGAGGAACAGAATAAACTGGTGAACATAATAGAATCAAAGGCATAGAATGGGAGTGGATTGATAATTCTCAGGGGGAAAGGGGTGTCTGTGTGGGGGGTACGGGAAGAGACTGGACAAAAATCATACACCTATGGATAAGGACAGCGGGGGGGGGGGGAGGTAATGGCAGAAGGGGGGTGGGAACCGGGTGGAGGGGAGATATGGGGGGGGGGGGGAAGGAGAAACAATTGTAATAATCTGAACAATAAAGATTAAATTAAAAAGAAGTAATAGCTGTTATTTTTGTCAAATGTGTGGTTGAGAGGAAGAAATTAAAATCCCATTTTACAGATGAGAAAAACCAAAGCTCAAAGATGTTTGATAATGTGACTGAATTTACACAGATACTAACATAATGAATCAGGCATCAATTGCAGGTCTATCAGAGGTCACAATTCACACGATTTTCACTGTATCAGGCTCCCTCTCATCAGTCCCAATTGTATTTTGAAGATGTATATTCACCAATTAACAGCTTTTAAAGTGTAGAATGCACTCAATAAATATTTGCAAATTGGACTTAGTCTGTCAAATCATATTTAGAAGTCTGATTTCCAAGACCCCAATAAATATCCTTCCTCCACAGGTAAAATCAAAATTCATCCTTCACCTGTATATTATTGCCTGACATTCCACCATTATTGAGTCTTCCCTTTGTTTCAATAAAAATAGAAATACCCTATATGAATCATTTGTACTTTAGTGTATAGTGAGTTTATATTTGGTTTTTATTTTGTTTGTGGCTATTAATTTTTGTTGTTGTTGTTTTGTGTTGAATCTGAAAGCAGATTTTGAGTAAGACAGGATCTAATAGAAAGTGGATAAAGGAGTAATAGATTGAGCCTAATCTCTTTAAAATGATCTATAAGACTTTACCTAGCTCCTGCTTATTTCTAAAACTTAATCTCTTGTTATTCCTTCCCTTTCATTCTTACTTGGTAGAATATATATTGTTCCCAATTAGTTTCTGCCCTTTTTTAAAAAGGAGTATAACAACCCTTCCCATTGCCATGTGACTTATAGTGCCACAAAGGGGAGGAGAATATTTCCCTATTCCATTCATTACTAGCTTGGTCACATGCTTGCTTAACCAATGGCATATGAGCCAATGGGATTATGATTTGACCTCTTCTATATTTTCCTCTGTCATGAGAATGTCAAGTCCCAATTAGGAATTGTTCCTCCAGCCTTGGTCCTAAATGGAGACTTAGTGATCAGCACCACAACTCAATAGCAAATCACCTGCAACGTGCATGAGAAATAAACCTTTGTTGTAATAGCCAACTGAGATGCTGGGGCTGTTACTGCACCATAACAGTGAAATCTGACTAATTCAACACTCCACCCACACTAAGCTATTTTTAATTCCCCGTGTCTCCTCTCACCTCACTTTTGGCATTTGTATTGCCATTTCCTTTTGCTTAGATCATACTTGTTCTCCATTTTTTGATGGTGTAACTCTTAGTCAGCCCTATACCTCAGCTAGTAAGCCTTCTAGACTATGTTAAGTCCCCTCCTATATGCTCTCATAGCAACCAGGCCTTTCCTACCATAATACACACCATGTTGAATTGCAGATGCCTGTTTATTGGTCTATATCCCTCCTGAGACTGCTAGCTTCATGAGAGAAGGCACAGCATCTGTTGTGTCTCTATGGTTCCCTCACTGCCAAGCCTAGTTCCTGGTCCATAATAAACTCATGCTACAATTTACAGAATGAATAAATGAGTGAATGAACAACTAAAAAAATAAGAGGCAATATGGTAAAAACATTAAGACTAAGCTTAATGTTTTTAAGTCTTTAGATGACCTGGATTCAAACCCAGATTCCCTAACTTCCTAGCAGAACTAGCTACATAATTTGTGGAGCCCAATGCAAATGAAAATGTGGGCCTCTAGTTCAAAAGTGATAAAGAATTTGGATATGGCAATAGCAGACTATTAAACCAAGCATCAGGCCCTTCTAAACATGGACCCTGTGCAACTGCGTAGGTTATATGACATGAAGCAACCCTGCTGTGTAAACTTGGGCAGCTAACCTCTGTGTAGTTCTGTTTTCTTGTGTGAAAAAATAGATTTAAATAGGATTTCTGTGAGAACGAAATAAGTGAATATACAGAAAGCCCTTATAATGGAGAATCTTACGTAGATACTGTTTTTACATATAGTAAAAACTATGAATGTATAAGCAAATTTTGATTATTTCAAATTTTGCCTAAGGTTTCCATGCTCACCCGTCTAGATCAGGGGATCTCAACAGGAGGCAATTTTGCCTCCCAAGGGAACATATTTCAATGTACAGGGAGATTTTGGTTGTCACAACTTTTGGCATCTAGTGGATAGAGATACAATGCCACTAAAATCCTACCATACACAAGACAGCCCCCACAACAAAGAATTATCCAGTCAAAAATGTCAAGAGTGCCATGGTTGAGAAACCCTGATCTGAAGATTGATTTCTGGGCTTCCAAAGAAAAATTGCTAAATTTTTCAGGCTCTCAGCTTCTCCATCCATAAAAGATGGCCAATAACACCTAAGCCTACCCACATTGAAAGGATGTTGTAAAGATAAATTTAAAAGCAAAGAGTCCAACTCTCAGAAGGAAAAGGTACTGTTACAGCCCAAAGTGTTATTATCAAGCTGTGCAGCTACTTTCACTCTCAGGAAACCAAATGTTCTACTTGGAAATGATAATTTCCCTCCACTAAATGAGCATTTTACTTCCCAGAGGGAGAAATTTTATTCACCTTTTGCCATCATTACACTGAGCCCATTACAGCTGTTGTTCTTTCCTTATTTGAAATTTCATAACACAGATAACAACAGAACTTCTCCTGAAGGAATGTATAGCTCTATAGTAACAAGCCACACACATGTGCCCATGTGTAAACAATCTGCTAACCCAACCAGCCGTGCATATTATAAACACTATCCTCATACCTAAATGCTTTTCAATGAGACTATTGGGTAGAGAAGAAAAAATAATGTCCTTTTGAGTCATCATTCACATTAGCCACTCTCTCAAATCCCGATGTGAGTTAACAGCTAAATGATAAAGCACAATTCTAATTTTCTATTTATAAAGTGAATGCTCTAGAGACTAATTGGAATGGCAATCAGTAGTAGGAAGGTAAAGGAAAAAGAAAAAGTTCAGACACAGAAAATAAAGGAGAAAATCCTAGGGAGCCACAATGCACTCGACCAATACTCTCCAATGCCTTAAATGTATACTTAATCACTAGTTTGTGCGTGAAGATTGCACTGCTTGCATGAACTCGGAATGGAACCACATTATAGCAATTAGAAGGAGTTCATGTTGGTGCATGAGCCCCCAGATGTCTAGATCAATTGTTGTCTAACAAAATCTGTGTTCACGAGATAATCCCAGGATAGAAGTACTAGCGGGGGGAAAGATTTACCTAATATGAATATCGTGTCAGCATCCTGCTTTCTTCTCCCCTTTGGTCTGAGAGCAGATTGGCAGGGCTTCCAAAGGTGTCTTGTGGAGGATGCTGAAGGTGAAAGCTGGGAGGAAGAGAGCTACTTGGGATAAAGAGAACTATAGATAGAGTATGAATTAACTTATCAAGTTCTGTCAGTGCCTGCACAGGGAACTCATGGGTGTGAGAACATCTTTCTATGGCTTCCTCTGTGGCCAGCAGAGGCAGAGAGGGAAGGCAATAGTAGTGATGGCACCAAGCACTGTGGAAAGCCCTGGGTGTTCTGGGGTCAGGAAAAAGGCTTTGCCTTTCCACTTTCCAGTGCTTCTCTTTGGATGTTCTCAAGTCAAGTTACTGCAGTGCAATGGAAGTGGGAGAGGGGAGGAGGCTACAAAGCAATGCTTCCAAATCCTATCCCTCTCCAGCTATTTGACCCAGGCACTCAATATCTGAGCCTCAATTTTCCACTTTATAAAATAAGGTTAGTGATTGCCGGAAGCCAATTCCAGCATGTCATAATTATAAGAGTTTCATCAAAAGGTTGATGAAACTTGGGGGCTCAACAAGGGCTGAGTCACATATGTAATTACCTGTTGGAGTGGCTAGAGGGCACTTCCCCCAAACCTGAATAGGATGATTGTTTGCTGCCAGAAAGCTCAGGGCATCTTAATCTACATGTTATTGCCTCCTGTTGGCCAAACACCTGAACAGCTCTAGGCTATTCCCCAATCTGACAATGCTTCTGTAAGCCCTACCCTTTGAAGTGTATTATCTCCACTTTGCCTTAGGAAAAATTGTGTTAATAAAAAGCAGGGGTCCTGAGACAAGAGGAGGAAGAACTAAGAAGGAAGAACTTGTAACTTTAGCTCCTTTAGCTGAAGTTCCTCTGACCCCCAATGCCTTTCAAAATTATCTTTCGTCTCAGGACTCTTCTTTAACCTACACACAGCCTTTCTCCAGATTGCTGAACCCTTCTTAATGCTGGGACAATAACTCTGGCAAGTGATCCTTATGACAGGACTATTACAAAGATTAAAAGAGTTGGTCAATAGAAAAAGTTATTACACTCAACATGTAGCTATCACTCGATGATATTTATTCATTTTTTGGAAAACCACTTTTCCTGCTTAGGATTGCTAACCCTCCTATGATATATTATTTAAAAAAATTTACTCCTGTCCACAAACTATCCTTGACTGGCTGTGCAGCCTTCATGGCTCTCTTCTACATCACATTCCTTCACCCCTCAGGTATCCATTTGGAGTTACTGTACTTCATTCCAGTCAGTGATACATCTGTGAGGTCCCTCAGTTCTGTCATTCGCATGTGTTCCATCTATGCCACAAGCAACGATGACTTTCTGTTGACTGTAACTGACCTTTGCCTGTCTGGAAGTTGTAAGGAGGAAAACATAAATGAATGCTGTCAACTGGGTCAGCTTTTGCATGACCACATTACCACATTCAGGAAAACCAAAGACTGAATTGGTCCTATCTCACCACAGGCCTCTCTCATGTGAATTGAATTGAGAGCCTGAGGTCTACCAATTTAGATTCCTCTCCCATAAAGTCTATGTAGTAGAGCAAATGTATGTCTCTACCTGTAGAGGAGAGACTGTTCAATGATGTAACTGCTGCCAGACTCTGGAGCTAGACCTGAGTCAGAACAGGGAGATTGTTTCTCACAAGACTCCCTAGACACTGTTTGATCCTGGTAGATGTTTTCTTCTGGTATAAATCAGAGCCCCTCCCCTACACCCCGCTACATGCTGGTTTTGGAACAAGTCTTTGTCCTGACCTGGCCAAGCATATAAAGTAATTTCCCGACCTGGTAGCATTCACTTACTAGTACTTGTGACTATCCCCTCATCCCTCACTTACCCTATATCTGTGGTCGGCAAACTGCAGCTCGCGAGCCACATTCGGCTCTTTGGCCCCTTGAGTGTGGCTCTTCCACAAAATACCACGGCCTGGGCGAGTCTATTTTGAAGAAGGGGCGTTAGAAGAGGTTTAAGTTTAAAAAATTTGGCTCTCAAAGGAAATTTCAATCGTTGTACTGTTGATATTTGGCTCTGTTGACTAATGAGTTTGCCTACCACTGCCCTATATATATTTGGCACATGATAAGTGGGGGGAGAGGATATCTACTTTGTCTCAAAGTTGCCAAAGATGTACTTCATATGTAAGTTTCCCTTAATGAACTCTTTTAATTGTCCAACTAGAGTCATCTGCCTCTTTCTTAGGTCTTGCACAGCTAGATTTTCAGTCTTGGGGATTTTCCCTGGGTCTGTGTGTACCCACACTACTATATATCTCTTTGTCCTACTTTTATTATAATTTTTTTAAAAAAATTGACAGTGTCTTTTAGGTACATTACCCTGAACACTGATTCCATTACAATAGATTCACTAATTAATGGTACTTAATTTTGCATAACTTTATTTCTCATGCACTTGATATGCAAAGCCAAGGAAATAAATACACAATCCAAATGAATGGGAACATTCATCATTTTGCCAGACAAGTAAGACTTATTACTTCTGTCAAATAAATTAAGTTACACTACCAAGTGGTATTCAGAATCTAAATTGCTGAACACATGATACTGAGCCCCTGACTTGTCAATGTGGCCTACTTAACACTAATAAGAACAAGCTGAGGGCCCCTATTCCAGCCTCACTATCCTTTTCTTATATTTCATGTTTTCATCTCACACAATAATGACCATATCAACGTCTTTTAGATGTTGACAACTGACTGTTGCTATTGCTTTCGCTAACTAGTTCTGTTCTGTTATTGAACCAGAATGTTTTAAAAATATAAAAGTCAAAGAACAAATGTTCAGTCTTCCATGTGAGCTATGACAGCTGTTTTGTTGGAGCTTTACTTTTTCTGGAGCCTCCCTATGACTTTCTTCCCCTGTGTTCAGATGTCAAACTGGATAGAACTGCATCCAAAGCAACTCTATAATTAGCAGCAATTAACCCTGAGCGGAAGTCAACAAAGGCAACACAATACTCAATTTGCCCCCTATTCCCAACAATTTAGTCAGAATTCTCACTCATTAAAGCCAAGAGAGCTAAAACAAGGACTACCATCAACACTGACAGAGAGAACATTCACAGAGAAACTCAGATTCATTTACCGCATAAGCTGATTGCTATTTGGAAAACGCTTTGTCCATTGCTAATAAAAGCAATGCTTCAGTGACTTTCCCAGATCGGCTGTCTAATGACAGGATTAAAGTCAAAGATTGCAGGATTATAAAAGAAATTGTTTTGTTTTGTTTTTTATGTTAAATCAGTGCACGATGCCATTTTGGTCAGAAATGACCAAGTCATCTGTGACTAATGCCGGACAACAGGCCTGTCCTGCTATCAGACAGCGCTGAGTTCACCTGGCTCCCCCAGAGATAACGGCAGTCATATGTTGTCCAGCTGCCCATCCCAGTTTCTACCTCTCACACTCACCACCAAAACGGTGAGGGTGCTAGGAAAGCTCCCATCCAATCAACAGAGTCCAGGCCAGATGGTGAGTTTTGCTGCAGGGGAAGCTAATGGCCTCATGTGATAGTGAGATCATCCTTCAGCCTTTCAGGAGAGGAGACAATGCTATTGAATTAGCTTTGCAAAGGATCTTCTTTCAGCTTAATCAACATTTGTGGAGAGAGGAATTAGATTGAACCGTCTGTGAATGCAGCCAGCCACCTTCCACAGTCAGATGTTGCTGCTCCTCATCACTATGGAGATTGGACTTTATTTGTACAGCCAGGTCAGGTCTGAGTGCATGTTTATCAGCAATAATGATGGCTCATTGCAAACTCTTAGCATGCTTGCTTTGAGGAAAACAAAGCAGGTAAAAAAAAAACCTCCAAAATTAAAACATAACATTGCCTCCTAAGTGTAGACTCAGATTAATAGCTACAAGACAAATACAGTTCTTTCCTGGTTGACCTTGAAAATCTTGGTTGTTGAAATCTGTAGAATTCATTGAAATTTGTGAAATGTGTGGAGTTTGCTCCTCTTCTAAACAAAGAACATCTTTGTAAAGTCTGAGATTGTTTAGCTCAGTTGGTTATAACACAGTATCAATATCATTCCTACGGAACAAATGCCTTTGTTCTATCTATTCCTTGTCCATGAATTCCACCCCTGGACCTAGCCAGGGAAATTCCCACTGATGTTCTTAAGTAGTTTGTATGTAACAGCTCAAACCTGTGGTTAACTCTGGGAGAGAGAGAAAAAAACACAAAACCAGACAATGCTAAATAGCTGCTCTGCCACAGGCAGCAGCTTTGTGTGTTGTATAGAATGAAGCAAAGCATCTTACCCTCCTAAAAGGAAAGCACTGGATCCATATGAGATCTCTGAAAGATTGATTTTTAAGTTGTCTTTAAGTGAATTCTGATTTTCACATGCAAATACCTGCACACAGTAAGTGTTTAATAAATGTGTGTTGAGTAAATGAGTGAAAGAATTTATCAGCTCTGGTCAAAATGATGGAGAAAAAAAATTCAGGAGGCATGTTTGGTTTAAATCTATCTACCCTATAGCACAATCGACACATATGGCATTAACTCCAGATATCTGGAACTATTTTAAGGGCACTTAGTCTTAAAGAGAAGTATAATAGTCTTCTCTACAGCAGACTTTATCTCCTTATAAAGCAGGGTAACCAACTATTGCTAACAGAAAATTTAAATCTGAATTAAAACCACATTTTTATTTCCTCTTTCCAGTAGTTCATCTCCACAAATCGCAGCCTGGGAAGCAGGAAAGGCTGCGTGCCCAGACCACATGGGGACCCAGCGGGCAGCATTCAGAGCATCACTCCTCTGTTCCTCGTCCTCTGTTCATCACTCCTCTGTCTGTCTCTGCTCTCCTAGACCTTGTTTAAATGAATGGAGACAAATGAACACTGGTCCTTGAGCACATGTTGAAAAACTTAGAGAACAGGGATTCACTGGAATGAGGATTTAGAAAATTCCAAATCCCAGAAAGCATGAATTGTGTTAAATAACAGTTAAAAGCCTTTTAACATGATGGTAGAAATTTAATTCCAGTAAATTTTAGGGTTCCGAATTCCTTCCTATTCTCTGCAGTATACAACTCTAAATATTAGCAAGATATAAGTGAGCAAAATATGTGAGCAGGAAATTCACAAAGAATTCAAAATTAAGACTGAAACATAGCTCACATTTTAAAATAAAGAGTTGGTATCTATTAAATGAAATAAAAATTAAATTAAAATGGAGTGAAAATACTTTTCACATATAAGCATTTTTACTCAAATAAAAAGACAAACTTCTCAAAAACACAGTATTATCTTTAAAATCTAGTACAAATTATAAAACAATAGTTAGTTTAAATTATGATATTGTTAGAACCAAATTGTTCGCTTTGTGTTTTGTGATGGTCAATTTGCATATTACCTCTTTATTATATAGGATGAGAAGAACTGAATATATTTTTTGCCAAAAAAACATACAAATGGCCAAAAAGTACATGAAAAGATATTAATATCTCTAATCATGAGGGAATGCAAATCAAAACCACAGTATCACCTCACACCTGTTTGAATGTTTATCATCAAAAAGATAGGAGCTAACAAGTGTTGGTGAGAATGTGGAGAAAAGAAAAGCCTTATGCACTGTTGGTGGGAATGTAAATTTGTTGCAGCCACTATGGAAAAAGGATATGGAGGTTCCTCAAAAATTAAAAATAGAACTACCATATGATCCAGAATCCCACTTCTGGGTATATATCCAAAGGAGATGTAACTGGACAATGCTGCCTGTCACTACTTGGGCCAATTAAGCAGAGACAGGGTGGAATCATCGGAGCATTTATTCCAATACTGCCAGCAGTATGGGAGAGTAGTAGGTCATTCAGAAAAATCTACTGTTTACCCCACCATAAACCAGCTTATATTGGGTAGAAGAACAAAGATTACATGGGGAAGTAGGCAAAAGGTTATGCCAAATGGGCAGTTTACAAGTAATGGGGGCTGGAGATTTGCAAAGGCCTGCGGGTATGCAAAGGCTGGGGGTCTTCAAAAGGTTGGTAATATGCAAAGGGCTGGAGGCTCTGGTTTCTGCAACAAGGTTGTTAATCTTTCCATGGTAATAGGCAGCTAACTGTTGGGGTTTGGAGGAAATAGGCTGCATTTCCAGGTGAGCTCCCAAGTCCCACATGCAACTCACAGCCAGGTTAGAATATGTCTTCTTTAATCAGAAGAAAACAATCACAGTTAACAGAGTATGATTAATGTTTCTTATAATTATAGCTGGTCCCCAATATTTTATTTCTGTCCCTATCAGAAACAAAACAACAACAAAAAAAGAAAAATAGGATATCAACTATGTATCTACCCTCCCATGTTCATTGCAGCATTATTTACAATAGACAAGACATGCAAATAACCTAAATGTCCACCAATGGATAAAGATCTCTCCTCTCTCTGTGTCTCTCTCTGTCTCTCTATGTTTCTCTCTCTCTCTCTCTCTCTCTCTCTCTCTCTCTCTCTCACACACACACACACAGGCAGGAATATTATTCAGCTATGAGCAAAAAGGAAATCCTGCCATTTGCAACTACATTGATGTCCCTTAAGGACAATATGCTAAGTGAAATAAGCCAGATAGAGTGAGACAAATACTGCACGGTTTCACTTACATGTGGAATCTTTAAAACACACACACAAAAGCTCTTAGAAACAGTGTAAACCAGTGGTTGCCAGGATCTGGAGGGTGGGGCAAATAGAGTTTGATTAAAGGGTACAAACTTTCAGCTAGAAAATGAATAAGGTCTGAGAATCTAATGTAAAACACCTATCTACACTAAAAAAAAAGAGAACCATGCAAATTAACCATCATTCCGCTACACCCACCAGCCAATCAGAGTGAGTATGCAAATTAATCCATCAAAGATAGCAGGTAAATTTGCATACACAGGCGGGACGGGCAGTGCCATGGCCCGCCCCTGGGGGTCCGGGTCCATCTAGGGGGTGGGGGAGGCCAGGCGAGCAGCGCCAGACACTGCCCACAAGGTACCAGTTTATCGCAGGCCCAGGAGGAGCAGCAGGCCCGCCTAGCCACTCCTGTGGGGCCCTGGGAACATCACAGTCCTGGGAAGGCGCGGCCAGACCGCCTAGCCACTCCCGTGGGGTCCCGTGAACATCGCAGCCCCGGGGAGGCGCAGCTGGGCCCGCCTAGCCAAGCCCACGGTGCCCTGGGAACATCACAGGCATGGGGTTGCTGAGACCCAGACCAGGCCTCTGGCCACAGATTCTCAGCTTCGCGGAGACCGAGGGCAGGGATCTGCCTCACCTGCAGAGAGAGAGGTTCTGCAGTGGCCCCAAGACACTGGTGGGCCCGGCCAGGGATAAAGGGGCATGGAAGGACGCCTGGGCGGAGGGGCAAGGACCCGCAGCCCTGAGGTGGTGCCACCTCATGGAAGGGTGTGGCACTGCAGGATACCGGACTGACTGACGTGATTCAGAGAAGCTCCCAGTGCTAACCGGCCTCGCCCAGGCGGCCTTCGCACTTCAGAGGCTGCGACTCCTGCTCCCGCCTTGACCCAAAAGCAAGCCTGCGCTGCCCTGCCCCAC
The DNA here is from genome assembly GCF_951640355.1 of Cnephaeus nilssonii. NCBI lineage: Eukaryota > Metazoa > Chordata > Mammalia > Chiroptera > Vespertilionidae > Cnephaeus > Cnephaeus nilssonii. The sequence goes on along the minus strand of NC_137072.1, from coordinate 76,764,161 downwards.
AGCAAAGCATGCCTATGCAGTGAATGCGAAGCCTTCCACCTGCTCCGGAGAAGGGGGGGCAGTAAAGAATGGGGGCAGGGGACCAGGGAGAGGAAAGAATGTGGAGCGTCCGCAATGAAGAGGTGCTTGGGAAAGAGGCTCGGAAGCCTGACAGGAAGGTTTGTTCTGTTTGCCCGGTGGCTGCCCCTTAGGAAGGGCAGAGAGCATGGCTCTGAGGGCTTCCTGTGTGCTGAGTCAAGTTCCACAGCCAACTGGAATTGGCCTCAGTTTCCTGGTCTGTAAAATGGATAAAGCGTGTCCCAGTGCCTTCACTGAGCTTTGATGGCCAATTGAGATACTATATAAAGAAAATGAGGGAAGAAGTGAGAAAGAAAAGGAAAGGCGAACAACACAAAAGAAAGACTGGAAGGAAACTGTAAACCCATTGTCACTTAAATAGGGAATATAGTCAATAGTATTATAATGATGGTATGATGCCAGGTGGGTACTGGAAATATCGGGGAACACTTTGTAAAGTATATGATTGTCTAACCACTATTCTGTAACTAAGATAAAACCTGAAACTAATACAAAATAATATTGAATGTAAAGAAATGAAAATTGGAGTGAAATTTTTATAAAGTTCAAAGTTTAAATAAAGGCTGTAAAGGAAGGGAGGGGGAGAATAAAAATAGTGTTTTTCATTTTACCACTTTATTGTATTTTCAGTACATGAAAAAGTCAGTTGTCTTTATATGGTGCTTTTATACTTTTCTAAGTCATTATCTCATTTTAATTTCAGGACAACTTAAAGGCAAGATAATTATTCCCTCCACTATTCAAAGAAAGGAAATCTTGGTGTCTGGTCCCAATGATTCAATTGTCAAGCCCTTACTGTAAAGCAGGGTTAGTAAAATTTTCTGTGAAGGGTCATATCTATACTAATAAAAGCCTTGGGGGCCATCAGGCCAGCAGAGGAACAGTTAGGTGTCAATCAGGTCGGCAAGGGAGCAGTTAGGGGACAATCAGGCAGGCAGGCAAGCGGTTAGGAGCCAGTGGTCCCGGATTGTGAGAGGGATGTCCGACTGCAGGTTTAGGCCTGATCCCGGAATCGCCTAAACCTGCAGTCGGACATCCCCTGAGGGGTCCCAGATTGGAGAGGGTGCAGACTGGGCTGAGGGACACCCTCCCCAGTGCACGAATTTCATGCACAGGGCCTCTAGTATATATATAAAAGTCTAAGTGACCAAATGACCAAACAACCAGAATGGCTGGAACAACCAGAATGACCAGTGGACCGGTCGCTATGATGCGCACTGACCACCAGGGCGCAGATGCTCAACGCAGGAGCTGCCCCCAGCCCATAGGCCCCAGGCCAGCCAAGGTGGGTACCAGAGGGGGTCCCCCAATCGCCCCACCGGGTCGCCCCGCAGATAGGCCCTGATCACTGGTCAGGCCTAGGGACCCTACCCATGAGTGAATTTCATGCACCAGGCCTGACATTGATAATGCTGTATCATATCATTAAAACTGACTAAGAGAATAGAGCTTAAATTTTCTCACCAAAAAAAAAAGGTAAGTATGCAGTTGATGGATGTGTTAACTAGATGGTGAGACTCCTTTCATAATGCATATACATATATCAAATCACCATGGGGTACCCTTCAAATAGCTTCCAAGTTTATTTGTCAATCATATCTCTATAAACCTGCATACCAAAGTTCAAGTATGAATACCATTAGGAGGACACACAAAAAAAACCTCAGGATACAGTGAGGTATGATGATACCTAAAATTCTGGAGGTAATATTGTCAAAATAATATTTCCAATTCATTTATTTCTTTATTCAAAAGATTTGTTAAGGAAAACTATATGTAAACCCTTTAGGATATGATATTTTTTTAAAAGATTTTGAACTAGATCTTGAAATTGAAAGAAACATATTGTGTTAACACATCTACTGCATCAGGAGAAAATCTGCTCATACATTCAGTAGCATTTGTTGAGTGCCAGGAACCAATTCTAGCATGTAATAATTACAAGAGTTTCACCAAAAGGTTGCTGAAGCTTGGGTGGCTCATCAAGGGTGAGCCACATATGTAGATTATCTATTGGAACGGCTAAAGGGCACTTCCCCCAAACCTGAATAGGACTGTTAAATGCCAGACAGCTCAGGACATTTTATTGCCTCCTGTTGGCCAAACACCTGAACAGCTATAGGCTATTCCCCAAACTGACAATGCTTCTGAACCCTACCCTTTGAAACCTTACCCTTTGAAGTGTATATCTCCACCTTGCCTTAGGACAAATTGTGTTAAATAAATAGCACGGGGTCCTTAGACAAGAAAGTAGTCTTCAGTTCTTTTAGCTGAAGATCCTCTGACCCCCAATGCCTTTCAAAATTATCTTTCGTCTCCGGACTCTTTAATCATCTACGCATCAGCCCCTTTCTCCAGAATACTGAACCCTTCTTAAGGCTGGGACAAAAATCCCGGCAGTTGAGTATCTTCTTCTGTGTCTTATGTGATAAAGATACAAAGTGGCCATGGCAGAGACAATTATGATTCAGGGTTGTAAGTGCTAGAGTAGCAGCAAACACGGAGATCTTTGAAAACACCAAGGAGAGCACCTAATATTGCCTGGCATTGATGGTTAACCTACAGAAATAAGAGTCCTTTGAAGAAGTGAAAGAAGGGTGTTCCAGGCAGATGAAATTGTGAATGCAAAGACATGGAAATGAGAGGCAACATGGAATATTCACAGAAGAGGAAGTAGCTAAGTATGCCCTAGAAGTGAGTATGATACATTCAACTCTTATATGAGGCAAGAATCCATTTCCATTTAGAAGTCAGCATGGCTGAAAACAATGTTTTTCACTATTTATATAGCAACTGTAGAACCGTTTAGTTTGGTATGCTTGCCTCAGATCTCTAATAACCAAAGAAATAGAGATACTGAAGTGGGACTTGGGACTGATGGAACACATACAAATCACACATGCCTTTAGGTCTATATTTTTAGGTATTACTAAGTCATTTCTTGGAACAGTTTGTGACCCAGAGATTAAATTACTATTACACTGGCCTAACCTGAGTGGATTCAGCTCTAAAACATTCTAGAATTTCAGCAGCAAGATGGTAAAATAACTGCTGAGTACATGCTATGTAATTGTGATTCTACTATACATACTGGGTCACACCCAAATAATTTGCAAGTACCTTCCTCAAAGATAAAAAATGGAAGGAAGCTACAAATGAAGGGGGTTAATATAAAACAGTTGATATGCATGGAGGGTTAGACTTTAGAGGAGGCCCAAATAGAGTGTCCAAATTGTAGGGTGAACTCAAGTTCAATATCTACAAGGGTCTATACAATCCAGAGAATTCAATATAGTGGGTAGAAAACAGATTTTCAAGAAATGGCAATACTTCAGCAGGTAATTATTAATGGTATCTGCAAATACCATTCAGAGATGGTGATAGATAATAGGAAAAGGAAGAAGTTGTGGCAAGGGATAGCAATACAGTGTCAGAGCCCTAAACTAGAGAGTAATGAGGGCCTACCAGGAGAATTGAAGGAAATATAACCAGAAATCTAGACACATGAATTTGGAAAATGCAATGGGGATTTTAACAGCCTACCTCTCAGGGATCATAGAGGCCCAGGATTACATACACTATAAACACCAAGCTTATGACAACATGGCAAATAAGAGCCCCTACCTGAGGCTGGTGCCATGGGTTTTTCCTAAAATACTGGCTGCCATCAGTGATGGAGAGCAGACTAGAGAACTTGCAATACTAGGTCTACAGGCCAAAAACATCAGGGACTGCAAAGGCTAGGGAACACAGAGCTAGATAACAAGGTAAAACCATACCAACTGTATTCCAGGGCAATTTTTGACTGCCAGATATTTATTCTACTCGAATAAACACATGGAGTAAACTGGAAATATACATTAGCTCAAGTCATATATTTCTAAATACACATTGCATAAAGTTGACCAACAGTCAAACGGACTGAGCTTTCACGGTTGGGCTAGACATTTTATTCTATGGTAAAATAACTGCTGCATAACATGCCACACAATCGTGACTCTGCTGTACATGCTGTGTCACACCAAAATAATTTGCAAGCACTTCCCCCAAAGATGAAAAAAAGGTTACCAAGGAAAGAATAAAGTGGACTCACCACTTACTCATAGAAACTCATTTTTAATTATCTTATAGTATCTTTGTGTTAATACATCATTTTTATATTAATTCTGAAAATAATCACTTTTAAAAATAAACATATAACCTATCAAAGGTCATTCTCATGTTATCAGCATCGACTTTCTAGGAAAATGCCTTATCCATTTAAAATTTCTGATTGAAGCCCCATTTCCACATCTACAGCAGGATATCTACAATTTGGAAATGACAAAACCACCCTTTTTAAATACTTGTTCCACAGGCTGCTGCTCATTGAGTAAGAAAAAGGAAGCCTAGGAATATAATGACCTTGCCTTCCAGAGAAGGCAACCCTGAGGACTTTAAGCTTGTACTGCTAGTTCACTGAATATAAGTGAATCTATTTCTCTTTATCTTTGCAATAAAGAGACATTAATATTATAAACATAGGAATGAGATAGGAAGACTACTGTCTGCTTTCTTTTAAAAAGAATATAAATACAGTTTAGAGAACTATTAAAAACTCCAGCTACAAAGGAAATGAAAAATGTGAATTGTATGTATTCCTGTCGTCTCCTCATCCATCCATCTTATAATAGCCTTATTGCAACTAGACGTGGGGTGATGAATGCAGAAATGCCAGGCAAAAAGGAACCTGTAAAGATAAAAGGCTAGAGGGTAAAATAAAAACCCCACACAACAAAGAAGAGACTGCATGTTGCTTTTGTTATCGTTTTGTTTCCAAAAGCTGCCTGGTGCTAGTTAAAAGCCAGAATTCCATAAAGATAGAAGCAATCCACAAAAGGACCCTGATGTTTCTGAAAAAAATATAAAATAAAATAAATTATAATATAGAAAAAAATGAATAAAGCTACCACCAAAAGGTTTCTCTAAAATAAAGCTCAAAACTTACACACTGAACACCTTTTATTTAAGGATCTCAAAGTACTTTGCCAGCAAATAATTATCCTACCATTTCCTGTTATCAGTTGAAGGCTTAGAAAACTTGAGAGTTAAGTTCAGCAGGAGCTTTCAAGTCCAATTATGCAGAAATAGAGAGTGTAAGTTACTTACTTGAGAGCCACAACAATAAGTAAGAGAACCATTATTCCTTCATTCTGTTTTAACCACTCTCTCTTCTTCCCAAAGATTGCTTATTGCAATCTGCCAGAGATAAGGAAACCACCTCCTAAAGAGTCTCTTCTCTGTCACCAAATATGTGCCATCTCCTCTACTACGGAATACATTTTACTTAAATCAAATTGCATGTGGAAGAATTTCTCACTGTTACATATTTTTAAAAAAGTCCTAAAAATCATCAATTTGTTTATAAGGACTTTGCTTGTTCCAAATTTCTACTGATCCACGATACAAATATTTAAACAGACTTTCTTCCCCAATTGTACTCCTCCTCATTACACATACAAATTATCTCATGTAATAAAAATGAGACTATTGCATTATTTTCCCAGATGCTACAACAGATCCTCTTAAAGATAAATATGATTTAGGAAAGATTTATGGATTTGTGATAAGAATAGAGGGTCTTCCCCAAGATACTGAGTATTATTAGCTGAAGTAGATTTTCAACAATAAGGGAATACATATCTGCACTAGAAAGAAATGTCTAGAGCTTCTGGAGAATATAAAAAACTGAGAGTGAGAAGTGGAAAGGGACAGGGAAAAGGAAGAAGACTAAAAGCAGACTAGTGACAACAGTGTGTGGATGATGAACTGTAACCCATGCCAATAATCTCACTCGACAAAATAACTTCACTAAAGTCAATGAAATTGTCCGCTCTAGAATGCAAATTAAGGCACAGGTCCCCTCCTCTGCACCAAACCCTCCAGATGAAAATCAGAGTAAAAGTGGGGCATGGCTTGGGGGAGAGAGAGAGAGAGGGAGATGGATTTAGAAATAAAAGTGAGTTGAAATTTTTGCTTTATATTGATAAGAAAAATAAGTACAACTATGGGTCTCCATTACTTGTAGGAAATTGACAAATAAAAATAGAATGCACCCTTTCCAACAAAGGAGCTAGAAAATAAATAAAATTTGAACAAAGAAAATTATATCTCGAATCAAAAATGAGAAAGGAAAGAAATAAGTATGGTAAGTATGAATATAAAATAAAGTGTTAGAAATAGTTCCTTACTTACATTAATTATAATAAATGAATTGAGTTAAATCCACCCTTTATGAGACATAAACTCTCAAAATAAATTTTTCTCCAAATAAGTACAATAATATGTTACTTTAGAGGCTTAATTAATAAGAAATATACACAAAAAAATAAAAACAAAGGTATTAAAATATATGTTCAGCAATATGCACAAAATAAAAACATAATTTAAAGTAAAAAGTTCCAAAACAGATAAAGATGAGAATTTCACATTGGAAAGAGAAACTACATACTAATAACACATAATAATCATGAATATACACTCCCAATAATAGGATCATAAAAACATAAAGCAAAAACTGAAATAATTACCAGGAAATTAAATAATTACTATTTAGCACTAGTAGAGATACAAACACATCTATCTAAAAACTGATCAAACCTCAGGGGGGCATAAAAGCATAACCAATGGACATAGACAATAAGAGGGTGAGGGCCTGTGCTGGGGGGCAGGAGTGGGCTGGGACAGGTCAATGTGGGGAAAAGGAGACATATGTAATACTTTCAACAATAAAGAATTTTTACGAAGAAACCCAAATGGCGGCATAGGTAAACACCTGAACTTGCTGCCTCGCACAACCACTTCAAAACTAGAACTAAAAGACAAAACGAACATCATCCAGAACCACAGGAAGGCTGGCTGAGTGGAAATTCTACAATTATAAGGAAAGAGAAAAGCACACTGAGACTCAGAGGAGATACGGAAGTGAAGTGTGGAGGTACGGAGGCGTGCATGTGGAAAGGACTGGCAATTGAGGATGCGGTTGTCTTTTTCAATCAGGAGGGAGACACAAGCTCCCAGCTGCTCTGAACTCCAGTTGCGGGCGAGACTCTGGGGACCCAGACTCATACAGGGAGAAACTGGACTGTCTGGCATTGGGCCGGAACATGAGGGTGGCTTTCTTTCAGAGGTGCTTGCAGCGAGTACCATGGGACACTGAGACCCGGGGGCCTCTTAGGGCAGGGCTGACAGGAAGCGAATGCTGTTTGCTCCGCCCTGTTAATTCCCTGAGACTCCGCCCCACCCAATTTACAACCCCACCCAAGCTGTGTGCAGAGGCTTTTGCATATGAATGGCCTGGCCTTTTGCAATCTAAAATTACCTAACAAACTGCAGCTGAGTCAGAGAGCCCCAGAACTTCCAAAAGAAGGCCCAGTGCTCCACAGCAGCTTGCATTACTTCACAGCTGGGCCTCATCTGGGCACCTACAAACCCCAAACAAAGAAGAGGAATCTGTAGATCTCTCTGTAGCTCCTGCTGGGTGGCCTCAGGCAGAGGCTAAATTTGCACCTCCTTGGAGATCCAAAGCCAGTGTACCCAGTGGTCAGAGTGAGACCATCCACAGTACAACTCTTCAGATCCATAAGGGACACACTCAGGGGTCAGACTCAGTGAGCACCAAAGCCCCACTGAAGCAAGTCTAGCCCCATAAGGGTGTCTCTAGCACAGAAGTTCTCCCATCTGTGGGAGAACAATTGGCCTGGAGGTCAATTCCTCCCAGTAATACCAACAACAATCAAGGCTTAATTACAACAAGACTGTGCACACAGCCCACAAAGGGGTGCACCAAGAGTGTCCACCTCAGGTAATTGGGGAGGCTGAGCCACTGGGCCCTATAGGACACCTAGCACACAAAGCTACTCTATCAACACAGGGAAGCAGCCAAAATGCAGAGACAAAGAAACAGGTCACAAATGACAGAAATGGAGGAAAGCAAACTACTGGATATAGAGTTCAAAACCATGGTTATAAGGTTACTCAAGGATCTTCTAGAAACCTCCGAGAAATTTAGTGAGATCCTAGAGGATATAAAAAAGGACCAACTAGAAATTAAACATACACTGACTGAAATAAAGAATAATATACAGAGATCCAACAGTAGACTAGAGGATCCCAAGAATCAAGTCAAAGATTTGAAATACGAAGAAGCAAAAAACACCCAACTGGAAAAGTAAAAAGAAAAAAGAATCCAAAAATATGAAGATAGTGTAAGGAGCCTCTGGGACAACTTCAAGCGTACCAACATAATTATGGGGGTGCCAGAAGAAGAGAGAGAGCAAGATATTGAAAACCTATTTGAAGAAATCATGACAGAAAACTTCCCCTACCTGGTGAAAGAAATAGACTTACAAGTCCAGGAAGCACACAGAACACCAAACAAAAGGAATCCAAAGAGGACCACTCCAAGACACATAATTAAAATGCCAAGAGCAAAAGACAAAGAGAGAATATTAAAAGCAGCAAGAGAAAAACAGTTAGTTACCTACAAGGGAGCACCCATACGATTGTCAGCTGATTTCTCAACAGAAACTATGCAGGCCAGACGGGAGTGGCAAGAAATATACAAACTGGTGAATAGCAAGAACCTACAACCAAGATCACTCTACTCAGCAAAGCTATCATTCAGAATTGAAGGTCAGATAAAGAGCTTCACAGATAAGAAAAAGCTAAAGGAGTTCATCACTGCCAAACCAGGATTATATGAAATGCTGAAGGGTATTCTTTAAGAAGAGGAAGAAGAAGAAAAAGGTAAAGATAAAAATTATGAACAACAAATACATATCTATCAACAAGTGAATCTAAAAATCAAGTGAATAAAAAATCTGATGAACAGAGTAAACTGGTGAATATAATAGAATCAGGGGCATAGAAAGGGAGTGGACTGACAATTCTTGTGGGGAAGGGGTGTGGGGGATGTAGGAAGAGACTGGACAAAAATCTTACACCTATGGATGAGGACAGTGTGGGGGCGGTAAGAGCAGAGGGTGGGGTGGGAACCAGGTGGAGGGGAGTTATGGGGGGAAAAAAGAGGAACAACTGTAATAATCTGAACAATAAAGATTTATTTAAATAAAAAAAGAATTTTTACAATGAATAAATAAATAAATACTAATCAAGCAAAAAGGACAGAGAAGATTAAAATGATATTTTTAACAAATATGACCTAATGATATATCAAAAAATGTATATGTCTAGTAAACATAGAATGTACATTCTTTTTACACACAGAGAATGTATTCAGAAATCCATCATAAATCAGATTAAAAGATAATCTGATGAGGCATAAATTATCCTAATACCAAAATCAGACAAAGACAACCACAGATCAATATTTCTCATGAACAGAGACATAAAAATCCTCAACAAAATATTTGTAAATTAAATCCAACAATATATAAAACGATTTATACACTGCAACAAAGTGGGATTTATCCCAGACATGCAAAGGTGGTTCAACATTTAAATCCAATTAATATATTCAACAGCCTGAAAAGAAAAAATACCATAATCCTATCAATAGATACAAAAAAAACGTAGCTGACAAAATCCAACACCCATTTAGCATAACAGCTCTCGTTAAACTTGGAATAGAGAGGAAATTTCCTCACATTTATAAAGACACTACAGCTAATGCCATACTTAGTGGTGAGAAACTTGGAGCTTTCCCACTAAGGCCAGAAACAAGGAAAGAATGTCCTTTCTCACCACCCCCTTTTCAACATCATATTGGAAGTAATAGATAATTCAATAAGACAACAAAAGGAAATAAAAGGTATACAGACTGGAAAGAAAGATATAAAACCGTCTTTATTTGCAGATGAACATTTATGTAAAAATCTGAAAAAAAAAATCAACCAGATACTAGAACTAATAAGCCATTATAGCAAGGATGAAGGATACAAGGTTAATATACAGAACTCAATCATTTTTCTGTATACCAGCAATAACAAGTGGAATTCAAAATTAAAAACACAATAACATTTACACTAGCACTCCAAAAATGAAACACTTAGCTATAAATCTAACAAAATACATACGAGATCTCTATGAGCAAAAATCTGATGAACAAAATCAAAGAACTAAGTAAATGGAGGGATATTCCATATTCATGGATAGGAAAATTCAATATTGTCAAGATGTCCATTCTTCCCAACTTCATCTATAGATTCAATACAATCCCAATCAAAATCTCAGCCAGTGATTTTGTGGATATTGACAAAGTCTAAAGTTTATTTGAATAGGCAAAAGGTCCAGAATCATCAACACAAAATTAAAGGAGAAAAAAGTTGGAGAACTGACACTACCTGACTCCTGATCGTGCGCAGCCTTTGGGCCAGACCCTGATCCCCTCTCAAGCTGAGCCTCTGGGGTGAGTCTCCACTATACTGTGACCCTGACTGGGGAGTCAGGGGAGGTGTTGGTGGGGATTGGAGTTTGCTTGATAGGTGGAATGTGCCAGATTCCTTAAAGATGAGTCTGGGATGAGGGGCCTCTGGCACCTGCAGCACCCAGGTGTTTCTCATTCAAGACTCCCTTGCCACTCCTGTAGATCTAGTGAGATGTACCATTAAACTAAAGTAGTCAAGACAGTGTGAGATTGGTGAAAGGTAAACAAATAGAACAGTGGAACACAACAGAGAGCCCAGAAATAGACCCACATTAAATATAGTCAACTGCTCTTTGACAGGGCAAAAGCAATACAATTAAAAAAGAAGAAGTCTTTTAGATATCCTTTTCAAAAGTGGTGCTGCAACCATTGGGCATCCACATGCAAAAACAAATGAATCAAGACACAGAGCTTATGCTCTTCACAAATATCAAAATTGACCATAGTAAAATGCAAAACTATAAAGCTCCTAGAAGAAAACATTGGATAAAACCTAAATGACCTTGCATATGGCAATGACTTTTAGTCAGACATGACATTAAAAGTAAGATGCATGAAAAAAAAAATAATAAAGTGATAAGCTGGACTTCATTAAAATTAAAAATTTTTGATCTGTGAAAGATAATATAAAGAAAATAAAAAGGCAAGCCAAAGACTGGGAGAAAAGATTTGCAAAAGACATATCTGAGCCGAAACCGGTTTGGCTCAGTGGATAGAGCGTTGGCCTGCAGACTCAAGGGTCCCAGGTTCGATTCCAGTCAAGGGCATGTACCTTGGTTGCGGGCACATCCCCAGTAGGGGGTGTGCAAGAGGCAGCTGATCGATGTTTCTCTCTCATCGATGTTTCTAGCTCTCTATCCCTCTCTCTTCCTCTCTGTCAAAAATCAATAAAATATATTTTAAATAAAAGACATATCTGACAAAGGACTGTTATTCAAAATATTACAAAGAACTCTTAAAACACAATGATAAGAAAACAAATAATCCAATTAAAATGGGCCAAAAACCTTAACAGTCACCTAACCAAAGAAGATATCTAAATGGCAAATGAGCATGTGAAAAGAAACTCCACATCATATGTTATCAGGAAAATGCAAATCAAAATAAGATATAACTACACACCTATTAGAATGGCCAAAATGTGGGATACTGACAATGCCAAATGCTAAGGAGAATTTAAACAGCAGGAATTCTCATTTATTGCTGGTGTGAATACAAAATGGTATGGTCACTTTGGAAAGCTATTTCTCACAAAACTAAACAGATTCTTACCATAGGATACAGCCATTGTACTCCGTGGTATTTACCCAAAGGAGATGAAATGTTATGTCCACACAAAAACCTGCTCAGGGAATGCTTATAGCAGTTTCATTCATACTTGCCAAAATTCGGAAGTGATCAAGATGTTCTTTAGTAAGTGAATGGATAAATAAACGGGCACATCCAGACACCAGCATATTATTCAGTGCTAAAGGGAGCTGAGCTATAAAACAAGGAAAATAAATGAAGGAAACTTAAATGTATATTACTAAGTGAAAAAAGCCAATCTGAACAGATTACATACTTTATGAATCCAACTATATGACATTTCTGGAAAAGGCAAAAGTATAGATACAGTAAAAAGACCAGTGGTTGCCGGGCGCTGAGGTTAGAGGCATGAACAGGTGAAGCACAGAGGATTGCTAGGGTAGTGAAAATACTCTGTATGATACTACTAGTATAATGATGGATACTCCGGTGAACCCTGAGGCCCCAGTCCCACATTTGCAAAGGCCCAAGGCGGCAACAACCTGAACGCCTGTAGTTCCATTCTGAAATCAGAAAATAAGATGTGTTGGGCCAGCAGAGGACATGAATAGATAAATGGGAGCTCACCTGATAAATAGCCGGTGCTGTCCGCTTTGGCCGCCTTCCACTGCCAGTCTCCAGCATCCTCCCTCTCCTTCTCCCCCTGCAGACCTGAGTAGGAGCTCCACAAACCCCCCTTTCCTCTTCATTCACACAATTCACAGACCTTTGTCCGGGTGGGTGGAGTGTGGGATTTGTGGGATTTCCCAGGAAGCCAAGCCGGGGGCAGTTGGAGCCCGAAGGGTGTGCTTTTTTCGTTTCGAGGGGGAGTAAGTGCAGTTCCAGGTAGAACAGCAGCATCACAGGTGGCTCAGAGGACAGTGGGATCACGCCCAAAGCACTGCCGCCGTGACCACTCTTCCCGAAGGAAGCCCCGTTTAGTGGGATCTCGCGAGATCTACAGGAGTGGCAAGGGAGTCCTGAATGAGAAGCATCTGGGGCTCCTCATCCCAGACTCATCCTTCAGGAATCTAGCACATTCCACCTATCAGGCAAACTCCAATCCCCACCAACACCTCCCCTGACTCCCCAGTCAGGGTCATGGTACAGCAGCGCCTCACCCCAGAGGCTCAGCTTGAGAGGGGACCCCGGTCTGGCACAAAGGCTGCGCAGGATCAGGACCACTGAGGTCAGAGCCAGGGAGTAAACTGCACATGCTTGGGGTGTAAATCCGTCTGCTTCCTGAAAGCTCAAGGCCACAGGGTTGCAACTCAGGCTTCTGGCACAGGGCAGAAATCAATGAAATGGCAACAGTAAGAAAGGATTAACAAAACTAAATCTGTTTTTTAAAAGGCAACCAATACAGGCAAGCTCAAGATTCATTAAGAAATAAATACCTGAAATAAAATAAGCAAAATTCAAATGAGAGAGGGAAACCCACTGGACAGCAGGTTTTTAAAATTGTAAATGCATCTTTTGATGGCCAAAATTGGCCAGTAAGAAATAGAAAACTGCAATAACTCAACAACTACTAAAAATAATAGAATGATAGATAAAAAATTCTTTCCAAAAGAAGCCACCAGCCAGACAGTTTATTCAGGCAATGTTTACCAACCACCCAAGGAGCACACGATAACCCACAACATCTATAATTCATCCCGGAGAACAGAAATAAAGGCAAAGCTGCCTCTAATTTTCATAAGAACAGCACAGCATAACATATTTTGCAAAATTACACAGATATTCAAAAATTAATATTACAGGTTATCCCCATTTGTAAGTATATTCACAAAAATTCTATGTTAAGGAATATCTAAATGAGTCCAACGGTATTTTGTAAAAAAAAAAATTTAATCATAAGTTGTATATATCAGTTACAACAGAGTATCTAGGAATTAAACTAACAAAAGCTTTACAAAGCCATTATGGAAACCTTATAAACATCATTAAATGACATTTATTTGAGATTCAAGTATACTAAAATAGGTGAAGAGATATACTGTATACATGAATGAATGACCAGGTGGGTAGGAAACCTTATTTATTCATTCAGCAATTTTTATTAAGGTCCTGCTATATCAGACTCTCATCTAGGTTATACACTTATAGCAGAAAAGAAACAAAAGTTTGAGCCTTATAGAAAGTAAAAAAAGAAACAAAACTTGAGCCTTATAGAGTATATATAAGTATACAGTTACATGAGCCTATAATAACATTATAAATATGTCAATATTTGCCAAATTAGCCTGCACATTCAATGGCAAATGCAGTCAAATATTTTAAGAGTTTAAAGGAATTTATCACAGGACCACATTGCTGCAGTTTGTATTTTACATGAATGGTGCCCTTTTGACTTAGCAATGCGGCAGTCCTAATTTGCAAATTATAAAATTTATATATATATATATATATATATATATATATATATATATATATATATATTTGCCTAAGCAACTGTCACAACCAAAACAACCGCACAGACAACCGAACAGGCTGCATGGGACAACCAGGCTGGCAGGGGGGTTAGTGAGGGACAAACAAATGACTGAACAAGCAGGCTGCATGAGGCGACCAGGCCGGCAGGGGGGTTAGTGAGGGCTGACCAAACGACTGAGCAGTGGGCTGCGTGGGGTGACCAGGAGGGGCAGTGAGGGGCAACCAAACAACTGAACAGCAGGCTGCATGGGGTAACCAGGCCAGCAGGAGGGGGGGGGCAGTTGGGGGTGACCAGGCAGGCAGGGGGGGGGAATGAGGGGTCAGTCTGGCAGAGGGGGGCAGTGAGGAGCAACCAGGCTGGCAGGGAGGCAGTTGGGGGCAACCAGGCCATCAGGGGGCAGTTGGGGGTGACCAGGGCAGCGGGGGAGTGGAGGGGGAAGAAGTTGGGGGCAACCAGGCCAGCAGGGGGGGGGCAGTTGGGGGTGACCAGGCCAGCAGGGGGCGCAGTTAGGGGAGATCAGGCAGGCAGACAGGTGAGCAGTTAGGAGCCAGTGGTTCCGGATTGTGAGAGGGATGTCCTAGGGATTGGGCCTAAACCGGCAGTCGAACATCCCCCGAGGGGTCCCAGATTGGAGAGGGTGCAGGCTGGGCTGAGGGGACCCCCCCCACCCGTGCATGAATTTCGTGCACTGGGCCTCTAGTCTATAATAATAAAAGGGTAATATGCTAATTAGACCAGATGTCCTTTGGGACTACCTTCTGGATGAAGCTGGAGCTGCAAGGGCCGAGGCAAGCCACCACGGCTGGGAGGGCCAAGCACCTTGCATGAATTTCATGCATCAGGCCTCTAGCATGTAATAATAGTCTAAAAATAGCTATGATAATCATGACAATACCCTGACCTTACTGATACGGATTCTAAAATACAAAATAAACAAACTCACAGATACAGGGAACAAATTGATGGTTGCCAGAAGGAAGGGGGTTGGGATGAGTGAAAAAAGTGAAGGGATAAAGAAGTACAAATTTCCAATTATGAAATAGTCATGGGAATGTAAAGTACAGCATTGAGAATATAGTCAATAATATTTAAATAATTATATATGATGTCAGATGGGCACTAGACTTATTAGGGTGATAAGTCTGTAACATCAAAATGTCTAGTCACTGTGCTGTACATCTGAATATAATATAACTAGAGGCCCAGTGCACGAAATTCATGCACGGGGGAGGAGGGGCGGGTGTGTCCCTCAGCCCAGCCTGCACCCTTTCCAATCTGGGATCCCTCTCACAATCCAGGACTGCTGGCTCCCAACCATTCGCCTGCCTGCCTTCCTCATTGCCCCTAACGGCTTCTGCCTGCCAGCCTGATCACCCCCTTAGCCACTCCCCTGCCAGCCTGATCAACACCTAACTGCTCCCCTGCAGGCCTGGTTACCCCCAAATGCCCTCCCCTGCCGGCCCGATTGCCCCTAACTGCCCTTCCCTGCCGGCCTGATCACCCCTAACTGCCCTCCCCTGCAGGCCTGAGTCCCCCCCAACTGCCCTCCCCTGCTGGCCATCTTGTGGCGACCATCTTGTGTCCACATGGGGGCAGCCATCTTGTGTGTTGGAGTGATGGTCAATTTGCATATTACCTCTTTATTATATAGGATATTTATGTCAACTGTAATTGAAAAATAAAAATAAAAATTTTAAAAGACCACAAGTTAGAACAAAAGATACTCCAACACCTTTGTCACTTAGAAAACCACAAAGCTTTTAGGAGCTCTGGCCCAGAGTTGAAGACAAAGAGTACATATATATTTCTTATTTTAAATGACAAATTTACAAATGAATTTGTATGTCATGCATTAATTGATCAAACTGGCATTAGGCTGTGACTCTTATTATGTTCCTTATCTTTGCTTTGTCAATACACTTGAGATCTGTATGTACATCTAGTTCATTGTTTCTCATTGTTGTGTGATTTTCCTTACTATGATCCACTACAGTTAACTTAGTCATTCTCCTAGTGATAAAAACCTGTTCTGCCTTCATCTTCCCAATACCACAAATAAACCCCTAAACATGTTTTCTTAATGACTTGTGAAAAAATTTCCTGGCATATATCCATAGGTTGAAGAGGTCATAAGGCATACTTATTCTTACTTTCACTAAGGACTGGCGGTTGGCGTCCCAAAAATAAAGAAAGAAAGAAAGAAAATAAATAAATAAATAAATAAATAAATAAATGACCTATTTACATTCTCACTAGCAAAGCATAAACGTTTTAGTTTCCCACATCATCTCCAACCTTGGTACCATGTTGCTTTTTAATTATGACTAATCTGGTGTATGTAATATAGTATTTCAGTGTGTTAATTTCCATTTCTTGGGTTATTACTTTATATACTCATTGGCAAATCAGGCTTTCCCTTGTCTAAATTGCCAACTCATATCCTTTGCCAATTTTTCATTTCATTTCATTTCCTGCCATTTACTTGTTCTTAAAGAATTCACTAAATGTTCTAGAAATTGATCCCTTCTTGATTTTGGAAAATTCAAATACCATCTCCCAAGTAGTCCTTTATCACCTTATTTTGTCTATGGCATCCTTTACTGAGCACAAATGTTTCCTTTCAATGTTACCATATCTAGCCATTTACCATCTTAAAAGTTGTGCTTTTGGAATCTCATATTATTACATTTCTTGGGGTGACTGACATTGGTTATTGAATCATATGTAAAAGAAATGAATTAGCCTATGTCCCCTCTTATTATTTGGAGCTCAATCTCTGCTCGAGTTTAAGAATTATGTTTTATCATGTAGTATTTAATTAGTAGGTACATGCTCCAATCTTCAAATTCACTCACCTTTTCAAACCTCCAGACTTATTTGTAAGAACTTTCCCTTAAAAAATACTGGTCTGTCCAGTTTCTACTTTTGGGCTGCTAAAACCCCATAGATTTCTTGGCAGAGCTTGCCACTAACCTGCTCCGCCTATGCAAAACATTGGTCTTCTTGAACTAAATTGTGAGGCTTTTTTAGAATAGCTGCATGAAGTGACAGGCGAAAATATTATGCATCATGCATAATAATATATGGGTAATCAAATCTCATGCTTCAAGAAATAAAGTAATTACTGCAGGATTTGGGAACCAGCACCTGCCTTTTCCATAAATAGCATTGTCCAAATCACTGGAGGCTTTGTGTATCAATGTGTGTGTGTATAAGTCTGAGTGTTTGTGTGAGGGAGGGAGACAAATCATGTATATTAATAAAGGCTTTCGAGTGAGACCCTCCTATGCTTTCAATATCACCAGTAGAAGAAATAAGAGCCTAGAATATGAAGGGTTATATTCTGCACGGGTATAGTAAACCCCAGACTTCCACTGTTCATTCATGCCACATCACTCACCAGAGAATAATCTCCTCTGAGGTCCTGCCCAGGTCAGAAATGTCAACCAGCATTCATAAAAGATTTCTTCTAGAATTCCTCTTGCAAAACAGTTATTTCTCCCTCTTGTGGTTTGGATACATTTGACAGGTTTGGAGTAAATCTAACATTTTCTACTGTATCCCACCCACTACATAGAAATACCCCCATTCAAAAAACCCACTGTAAATGCCTTTACCATTACAGCTTGGGCTAGTGCTAACCCACTCAGAAACAGACATGAAAACTTTCCCCTTATTTCAAAAAGTTTAATGAAAATCGTATTTATCTAATAAAAGATTATAAGACAGCATAAAATGTAAATGAGTTGTCTTTGCTTTGGGATTATAGTACATGAACTCAGTGTACATTGATGCAGTTGTTTCCCACAAGACTATAAACACCTTGAAAGCCAAAACTATTCTTCCTTCATCTTCACATTCTCAGTGTCTGACAAGTTCAGACAATCAATAAATTAAACTGTTATTCAGTTCTATTAGTATTGATCAGAGGCTCTGATTGGCAGTTTGATTAAAAATATGGACTACAAATTATTACTTTATAAATACAATATGTTTAAGAAATGGAGTCCACAGAAGAGGAGGATTCATTTTTCAACATGGGAATCATGCAATTATACCAATCACTGCATCTCCCCAACTTAAAATTTCTCCAATGTGAGATATAATGTTGAACACCACAGAAACATAAAATGGATTGATGAGTAAACTATAACAAACATGATTCCTTATACATGTGATATACATTGTTTTCTTGTCAATTCATCTTTAATGTAGCTATGAGGATTTGTGTAGAAATTGTGAGGTAATGATGTAATAAGAACATATAGTCAAATCTTGGTTCTCAAACGTCTCCCATCTCAAACAATTCAGTTCTCCACCAAGTTGTTCACAGAAAATGTCTCAATTGTTGAACAAAACTTCGGTTCTCAAGCTGACAATCCTTTCATGTTGATATCTGGTCAGGCCACAAAGGAGAGAATGCATGAGTATAAATCAGTTTACCAATGGACCTGATATTGTTAATATCTCAGAAAATTGTGCTATGAATATTTTTGTGTTTTTTGCTGCTTATTATTATTAAATATGGACAGTAAGTCACCAGGGTCCTAAGAAAGTTAGTGATAGCAGCAAAGTGAAAAGGAAAGTTGTGAAAACAACAATAGAGCTTAAAAAGAAATAATTGCAAAGTATGATAGAGATGGTCACATGTCTGATCACATCCTTTTTGTTAAAATTTCATTTACATTTCATGTCCTTTTTGTTTTTAAAGTGTTTATTGATAGATTAAAGAGTATATTAGACACGTATTATATAAGAAAGGTTAAAACAGGGAATCACTTAGGGGTCTGAAATGGATTAATTCAATTTACATTATTCCTAATGGGGGAAAAATGATTTGGTTTTTGAACAATTTGCTTCTCAAACAGTCTTCCAGAACAAATTAAGTCTGAGAACCAAGGTTCCATAGTAATATACAATCCTGAGCAGAACTAACTGCACCCAGAAATATGCCACCAGGAATAGAACCTGTTTTCTACCATGACCAATATGTTGCTAGACTTTTTAATTGCAACCGAAGAGCCAGAGATATTCAGGGAAATATGAATGTACATGGCAGCCTAGGGGAGATGGCAACAACAAGAGAATATGCTAGGGTCAATGTCATAAATAATTTAATTCAGGAAGAAACAGTATAATATATAGTAGAAAAATCACTCCATTTCATGGGAGACAATCTTATAGATCGTAAATAGGCTTATCCAATAGCTAGTGATTATACTGATTGTACGCTCATGCTCTCTATCCATCTCTCTCTTTCTCTCTCTCTCTATATATATGGCCCAGTGCATGAATTTGTGCATGGGTGGGGTCCGGCCAGCCAGGCCAGGGGGAGGGGACATGGGCGGTTGGCTGGCCTGCCTGCTGGTCAAACTCCTGGTCGAGGGGACAATTTGCATATTAGCCTTTTATTATATAGGATATACACTGAGTGGCCAGATTATTATGTGTTGAGAGATCATATATATACTAGAGGCCCAGTGCATGAAATTTGTGCATGGAGGCGGGGGAGGGTCCCTCAGCCAGGCCTGCACCCTCTCCAATCCAGGACCCCTTGGGGGATTCCTGACTGCCAGTTTAGGCCTGATCCCTGAGGGACGGGGACTAAACCAGCAGTCGGACATCCTTCTCACAATCTGGGACCATTGGCTCCTAACCACTCACCTGCCTGCCTGCCAGATCACCCTAACTGCCTCTCCTTACTGGCATGATCACCCCCTAACTGGTCCCTGACAGCCTGGTCGCCCCCTAACTGCCCCCTTGCTGGCCTGGTCACCCCCTAACTGCCCTCCTGCTGGCCTGGTCGCCCCCTAACTGCCCCCCTGCCAGCATGGTCACCCACTAACTGTCTGGAAGGAAGTTGGACGTCCGGAAGATGTTTGGTCGGGTCATCCCTCACTAATCCCCTGCCGGCCTGGTCGCCCCATGAAGCCTGCTGTTCAGTCGTTACTGTGAGGGCGTCCTGACCAATTTGCATATTACACGTTTATTAGTATAGACTAGAGACCTGGTGCATGAAATTTGTGCATGAGGTGGGTCCCCCCAGCCCAGCCTGCACCCTCTCCAATTCGGGACCCCTCAGGGGATGCCTGCAGGATCGGGCCTAAACCAGCAGTTGGACATCTCTCTCACAATCCGGGACCTCTGGCTTCTAACTTCTCACTTGCCTGCCTGCCTGATTGCCCCTAACTGCCAACCCCATGCCAGCCTGATCACCCCTAACCACCTCTGCCTGCCAGCCTGATCACCGCTAACTGCCCCCCTGCTGGCCTGGTCACCCCTAACTGCCCCCCTGCTGGCCTGGTCGCCCCTGCAACCTGCTGTTCAGTCATTACTGTGAGGGTGTCCTGACCAATTTTCATATTACCCTTTTATTAGTATACTAAAGGCCTGGTGCACGAAATTCATGCACTGGGGGGAGGGGTACCTCAGCCCAGCCTGCCCTTTCTCACAGTCCGGGAGCCCTCAGGGGATGTCCTAAGCTGCAGGGAGTGGGCCTAAGCCACAGTCTGGCCTCCCTCTGCGGGAGGCGACCAGCTGATCAGGGGAAGGCACTGCCCCCATCACCCCCTCGCTGCTGCTGCCTCTGGCCTCCTTCTGCGGGAGGTGACCCTGCGATCAGGGGAAGGTGACACCCCCATCATGCCTCTGCTGCTGCCACTACTGGCCGCGAGGCTGCCTGAGCCTCAGTCATTGCAGCCACTGCGGCTTGCCTGAATCTCACCCATCCCTCATTGCCTGAGCCCTCGCAGCAGCATCGGCCATTGGTGGCTTGCCGGAGCCCCGGGCTGGCCCTGGGCAAGCAACAGTGGCCATTGGCGGCTTGCCGGAGGCCCGGGCCAGCCCAGGGCAAGTGGCAGTGGCCATCAGCCGTGAGCTTCCCCGTGCTTAACCTATCGGGTGCACTCATCTGGTGATGGGCAGACCGTGTCTTCCAGGGTTCTCCTGGCTGCACGGGAGGGTGCAGGTCTCCCTTCGGCCCTGGGTCACTGGGTCTGGCTGCTAGAGGAAATTCTCTACATTGGTTGCCTGGACACCTGGAGGCCTCCACCCATTCCCGGCCCTGACCAGAGGGGCGTTGAGGGGCGATGAGGTGGCCTGGGAGTTTGAGGAGCCGCTGGAAGGAGCTGCCTTTCTCAGAACCCCTGACCCGCGGTGCTGAAGACCAAGGTGGGGCATGGCTGGGCTGGGAGCTCTTAGCTGTGGAGCTCAGACTTTCCCTCACATGCCTTTGCTGCTGGGCTGTCCCTCGCTCACCTGCCTTTGCTAACGGTACAGAGGTTTCCCAGCAGAGCAGCTCTGATGCCACCTGGCAGAAGGAACCTGTGGTCCTTCTGGGCAAGCGGCAGTGGCCATCGGGAGTGCTCACAACTGCCGCTGCCATGTGGGGAGTACAGGCCACCCTCCACCGTGCCCCGCCCCTCCACCCCGTCCCCGATGCTGCAAGTCTCCGTCCACCCACCCCTGCTGCTCATGCAGTCTGCTGATTGGTCATTACGTGATGGCGTCCTGACCAATTTGCATATTACTCTATGTATATATATGTGTGTAAATATATACATATACATATATATATGTATATATATACTTGTATATATATATATACACACAAATAATATAATATATACATTATATAACGTATTCTTGGATCTTTTTTCTTTGTTCTAAACTTTCAGTTCTGTCAAGGTTAGGAAAGTAGAATCCATGTTGGGGGGAGATCAATATTTGTTGATCTCAGCTGCCAGGCATTAAAAAATATCAAAAAGCAGCAATCAAATGGATAGAACATCTTGATTATTTTGGAAGTAGTCATCTTCACAAATTTTCTAAAAACAGAACACAGTAATGGAAATATGGAAGCAGGTCAACAAAAGTTTATTAAAGACATAAGATCAAAGTTGGCAAAGTTATCATCTGTTAGCAGTATGTCCTCCCTTTACCTGGATTTGTAAAAATAACATACTGCTTACCAAATAGAGAACAAAATGGTGTGCAGGACATACATGAGTAAGAGAATGGGTCCCTATCCCCAAACCATGACTAATCTCTACCCTTTCTTACCTTCTCTCAGCAAATTCATTCTAGAAAGAGTTTCTTCCAGGCTCATACTTTTTGATATTTAGACTTCAGATAAATAATTGTTTCTCTCTAGATGTCAGATTTAAAATGTGATCAAATGAGGAGTAATAAATATGAATATTACTAGGCTTTGCATATAAAAATGTATCAGAAAATGTTGTATATGAGTTTATAAATGCCTCTGACTTTATAAAAAGAGAAAATGTAAACATAATAGCATTTATTCTTCTTTAAATTTTTCTTACTAGTATTTTAAGGGGGAAAATGTGTCTTTGAGATGTCTATCTTAAGACACGGACTGTTAAGACATGGACCTGTTCAGCTCATGTCTTGATCTCTTTATTCTAGGAACTGACTTCACTGCCAAGAAAGTAACAAGAGCCTGCATAGACATTCAATATTCACAGAGTTAACTGTTAGAAAGGTAGGAAATTGGATCATATCAGCATGCCACATCTTAAAGGCCTAATGGAAAATAGTGCTATACAAAACTTATGTTGGTGAAAACATGCATACTGGCTAAAATAAAGCATTCACAACCTACAAGTGAGTGGATTTACTTAAGTTTGCAAACTCATGCCTTACAAGAGCACAGAGACCGTATTTTTCTTATAAACCAGGACAATCCTGACTCCGGAATTTTGTACAGTCTCCTGATGGGACAAGCAGTATAGCAAATGCTATTTGGGTACTTACTGCACAGAGAAATTGGGACAGTTCCTGAAAGTCTGGGATATATGATCTCTCTAACAATGGAAATTACAAAATTTAATGCAAGGACAAGGAAAAGAAAAAAAGAAAATTCAGAAGTCAGACAAACTGCCTAGGAAAATGATATCATTATTATTATTTTAATCCATTAATTTTTAGAGAGAGTGGAAGGGAGGGAAAGAGGGAGAGAGAAACATCGATGTGAGAGAGACATATCAATCGGTTGCCTCCCACACATGCCCCAACACGACAGGATAAAGCCTGCAACCCTTTGGTGCACAGGCCAATGCTCTAACCATTGAGCACACTGGCCAGGGCAAAAAATATATATATTCTTTTAAATGGAAACCTCTGGAACATCAGATTTAGATAGAAAGTCTTCTAATGTACTGCAACTATGTTACCTGTGAAATCTGCATTTAACCAATTACTGAAATATCACAAGTGCCACAAATAGGCAGAGGAATTTTCATCTGGGAACACTAACATATTTTTATGGATGAAGCATTTGTCTAACTAATCCACTAAAGCAAGACTGTGTCACCCAGAGAAGAAAATGATAGAAAAAAGAAAAGCTAATGAAAGTGTCATTTAGCTAAAATGGGGTTTAAAATGGAATTTGCAGATTCCCAAAGCAAATACATCTTTTTCCCCTGCTCTTTCTCCCTACAAGAAATAAACAAATAGAAAAATAAATTATTTAAGAAAGGTATCCTAGCAGGCTTGCTTGTGTATGAGCAGCCTGAGAGCTATTTGCCATCAATATCGTTTCAGTCATTCGCCAATATATGCTTTCTCTGCCTCACACTGATTGGAAGGGTTTTCTAATTTCAGTCGCCGTTCAGTCTGCTCATTCAGGCATCCTCCTTCCATAGTGAATTCCTCCTTACTACAAGGTCACTTTCACCTTACATCTCTGCCTTCTAGTTGGATGTGAAATATCCAGGTGTTCTGGATTATTAAAACACACACACAGCTTACCCTGCTTGAGAAAGATTATATTCATTTTTCATGGGGTTTTACATCTTATAATAAGCTACTTGTGTGATGAACCATTTTCGTTTTTAATTACAATGTCCTCTAATTTCCCTTTTTGCTCCTACAGACAAAAAAAATTTAATCAAGTTATATCTTTGTGAGCTCAGAAACAATTAAAATGCAATTCTTGTAGGGTGTTATCAAATCAAGAGAATCTGGAATTAGTTGCTTCTGTTATCATAATCAAAGACAATCTCTCACTCTAAATGTAAAACATGTCTGATAAGCCTTATTACATAAAGTTAAAATAGTGGTTTTAAGAAAGGAAATGGATCCCTGAATCTGGTTATGGGTATTCAGTATCAACTTCACAGGGTGTCTATTATCAAGGAGTGATGAGGATAAGTGCTGTCTTGGAAGGGAGCAAATCCTGAGAAGTAATTGGATTTGCTAAATCCAGACTTGCTTTGGCTTTGGTTCTGGCACCTGCAACAAAAGAGAACAGCTGTTCTGGACACCCACCAAGTAAATACTATTAAGCTCATTAACACACACACTTTTGGCTATGATCAAGTGAAATATCAGCTTAATGCATTATATGTCTTCTGTCAAGGGACTCACTGGGTCTTGCCCTGCTAATCAGAGAGGTTGTGTGGTAGGACTTTGCAAACCAACAGAATCCTTTTTGCCTTTATCAGTTATGAGTTTTGTTTATGATACCAGTAAAATGGCATTATAGTGACAATAATACCCGGGATGGATAAGCACCTCAACACAAGGGCGCTCAGAGAGCTCTGCTGATATCTATCTAATTAATCCACACCGCATGCTTTGTGAGTAGGCAGGTGGCATTATCCCTGGTTTACAAATGAGGAAAACAGGGCAAAGGTGACTAGCTTAGGATCACTAAGTAAGCTACTTTGGAGAAAATAATATAGCCAAGACTTCTTATCTCTCAATGCAACTCTGTGATTAAATAGCAATTGTTAAAATTTTAAGATTTCTGGTAAGAACTATAGAGTATGTAGCCGTGAAACATTACTACTCAGTAATTGCATGAGATTGCTCCGGGAGCATTAATCAAGCAGAATCAACTAACAGACAAGATAATGGGGAATGTGGCTATAATATATCCTCAGATGATCTATCAATCTCTTTTTAGTCACATAGGTTGACCATTGTTTTTGAACCAAATTCCAACTGAATTCAAAGGGAGAAGAAGGAAAATAAGGAAAGCTTTTGAGCAATTCTTCCAAAAGAATTGAGAGATGACCAAAAAGTATATACATTCTGTGACCTGTTTCATGCTTAATGTTTAAGCCTCAGGATTTTACCTTTAAAACTACATGGAGTAAAACAATAATTTTCTCCATATTACTAAAATATTATCATAAATAGAACAATCTGGCAGATGCTATCTGTGTCTAAGATTCTTTTTTAAATCTCAACTTAAAGAAAAGTGACCAATATGATTGAAAATGAGGCACATAAAATGTCAGGGCCTCCATTCTAGGAACCACCTTTCCTCATCCTTCACTGAGCATTTAGCAACAGCCATTGAAGCTAACCAGCCGAACTTTCAACATGATACTGACAGCCTTTTAAACAGTTGAAATTTAACCAATTGCAAACTATAGGAAACCTATACATATTTTTCTGGAGCTGTTTGTTCTTTCTTTTTACAACAATGAGGATACCTCAATTTTTACCTTCGTGCAGCCCATATACAATAAAATGAGCAGAAAGAGAAGAATTGGGTTGAAGTTCAAAAAGAGGATTTTGTTCCAGGTCCATAATCCAGATGGATCATAATTTAACTATGTTGAGGTCCTCTGTTTCTGAATAAGAGACAGTGAAGAAAATATAGAATGAATAAAAAGTAGACATATGTCTATAACAATAAATGTGGTATATCGCAAAGAGCCAGCAACTGATTCATTTTCTAGAAGAGTATTTTTAGTTTGGGTACTCAGAATTCCTGGAATCCATGCACTGTCCGCTCTGGATACATTTAAATCATGGAGTAAAACTTTTAATGAAATACTTAGTAGTTAATTAAGTATTGATCATTTTTGTATGGCAACATCATGCAAATATATATCACTTCATATTCCAGGCATTGAATTAGCCACTTTCACATTTCTGAGTTATTTAGTCCTGACAACAAACCTATTCTTCTCATAGGTAAATAGGTAAACATGCACAAATGTTGGTAGAATAAATTAATGAATGAGAGAGAGAGAGAGAGAGAGAAAGAGAGAGAGATGTTATCACATCTTAAAGACAGAGGTTCATAAGAATAAAGTGATTTGCCTTATGTCATACTCTGACAATGAGTGCTGAATATCCCTAATTCTATATAATAAAAGAGTAATATGCAAATTGACCCTAACAGCAGAACGACCAGAACGACCGCTGGACCAGTCACTATGAGGCGCACTGACCACCTCTTGGTCCCTTTCCCCAGCCAGCAGGCCCCAATCACCTGATGGCCACCCGCAGCAGGGCGGGGCCAGCGAGCAGGCAGGAACAGCTGACCTCTTGGTCCCTTTCCCCAGCTGTCAGGCACCAATCACCTGATGGCAAATGGGGAACTGGGGGTGGATGGTGGCGGGGGGTGTGGGGCCGGCTGCTGGCAGCTAGGGAAGATGGCCCTGATCGCAGGCCAGGCCTAGGGACTGTACCCACACACAAATTTCATGCACCAGGCCTCTAGTGAGTGTGTAACTGCAGAATCCCAATTGTGCAATTATCTCCCCAAAAGGAAACTAGTTTTTTAATCCCTTTGTTAAAAGTAATTCTGAGACTATATGGGATGCTATATGATGTGTCATTTCAAGCTTCCAACAATTATAAATGGGAGATAAGTAATATGCAATCTCATAAAGACATAACTAAGTCCTCCAAAAAGTTAGTTCAATTAATAACTTAATTCCCATCTCATTTATTCCTTTTAAAATAAATATATTTTTTAAATGTATCTGGTCTTAGGAGAACAACGATTATAACACCTATTCCCTGACCTTCCATAGCCATTAGAATATCACTGAAGCTCCTCATGCCTCCTCCTGTCCCTAGTAATTGTCCAGGAAATGTAATTGCTTCCTGTAAAGTCTCTACAATGAATGAATAGAAAAGAACCACTGATAAAATAAGAAAGAAGACCTGAGAAAGTGAATGAACAATGTTGGTGTTTTGTTTTAAACAACCATCATAAGATACCTCTTTCACAAATGGTCTTTGAAAAACCAAAGGCAAAATGTTTGAGTGGCAGACTATGGAAGTTCTATATCTAAACTCAGAACAGAATGTTCAAAGTTTGGTGTACATTCTTTTATCAATACACCATATGCAAACAATTTCAGAAGCAAACTTCAAAACATTTTGCATTTTACTAATGAAATACTTCGAAAATATAAAAATATCATAGCACATTGAATTTCAAAAGATAGCTTAATATGGCTACTACTAAATAGGACCACTAAATATTCCCATAATAATTCACACAAAATATTAATAAGTGAACAAATTTTGTGTTCAATCAGTCATATTCATACATTAAATTTATCCTCTAATATTATTGCACTATCTTGGTCCTTTTTGGTAAAATCCAGCACTCACATAATAGGGTCTTATATTGTGCTAAAAATATCCATGAACTAATTGTGCAGCCCTGGAGCATAGTCAGTTCTTCAGACCATGGTCTTCATGTCCACAAGTGAATCCCTATATAAGATCCTCCTAGGTATTGTTGTTATTGTTGTTTTAAATGTATTTTATTGATTTCAGATAGGAGGGAAGAGAGAGAGAGGATAGAGAAACATCAATAATGAGAATCACTGATGGGCTGCCTCCTGCATGCCCCCTATGGGAGATCAAGCCCATAACCCAGGCATGTGCCCTGACTGGGAATCAGACCTTGACCTCCTGGTTCATAGGTAGATGCTCAACCACTGAACCATGCAAGCTGGGCCAGACTCCTAGGTTTTAAAACACTTCTGAGTGCTGACAATGGACCCAACAGTAATATTAGAACTAAATTATATGAGCTTTTTAAATGTGACATTGATGTGGATTATTATCCTGTGGATTTTTCAAACATTATCTAAACAGAATCCTAACAAAATACCATAGACTAGGTGTTTTGAACAACAGAAATTTATTTTTTTCTCATAGTTTGGAGGCTGGATTTCTGATTAGAGTATCAGCATGGTCAGTTTCTGGTGAGAGCTCTCTTCCTGGCTTGCAGATGGCCAGCTGTTCACTGTGTTTTAATATGGTGAGGAGAGAGAGCAAGAGAAAGCTTAATCTTAACATAAGGGCCCATGTTCATGACCTCATCTAAACCTAATTATCTCCCAAAGGCCCTATCTCCAAATACCATCACATTGAGGGTTAGAGCTTCAACATATAAATTTGGATGAGAACACAATTTAATCCGTAGCAGAGCCCTGAGTGATGTCAATGAGTGAAGATCTATTGGAAGAAATATTTCAAGTAGAGGGCATAGTAAGTGCAAATGTTATGAAGCAAGAACAAGCTTAGAGTGTTTGAGAAACAAGAAGGTCAGTATAGGTAAAATAGAATGAACAAGTGAGAGAGAGGTGCAAATGAGTTTGCAGAGACCAACAGAAGCAGGTCATACAAGAAATTACAAGAGCAATGAGAAATTTAGAGATGATTATGAATATAATGTAAAGACATAGAAGGGTTTTAAGAAAGAGAATTGTTTGATCTAATTCATGTTTTTTAAAAATCACTTTGTCTGCTATGTGGAGAATTGACTGAGGGACAAAAGTGAAAGCATTCTGTATTGGCGGTTCTCAGAAAAGATTAAATGAAAAATAATGGTCTCACTTTAATAGTGGTGGAAATAGTAATTGGTGATGGGGCTCAGTAGGTAAAGCCAGCAAGACTTGCCTATAGATTAAATGTCTAAAGTAAAAAGACCAATAGAGAGAAATGAAGACTTTGTCCTGAGTTTTGGCCTCAGAAACTACATGAATGGGGTATCATTTACAGAGATTGATTAGATAGGGAGAGGAAAAGTGATAGGGGAGAATTAAGAGTTAAATTTAACTTATAAAGTTTGACATCCCTATTAGACATCCCAGTAAAGGCTGGATGTTGAGAAGGCCAAAGGGAAAATTGAGGATAAACATCTAATTTGGAAGTCATCGATAGAAAGGTGATATTTAAAGCTGTAAAACTGCATTTGGTCACCTAGTGGAGAATCTAGGAAGAGAAGACACCAATATCTGAACTCTGGCACTATACATTTATAGCCTGGTAACAGGGGGAAAAGTCAACAAAGATATTGAGGGAATGCTGTCAGAGCTATAAAAGGAAAACCCAAGAGAGTGTGGTTCTATGTATTTAATAGAAGAAAGTATTTGACTGTGTCATATTCTGCTGAGACCTTAATAGGAAGAGAACAGAGAATGGATCATTGGGCTTGACAAGATGGAGGTCAATAGTTACATCCATTTTTAGAGGAGTTTTAATGGAGACAAAAGACTAATTGTTACAGGGTAAAAAGAGAATTGGAAATTAGGAAGTGAAGAAAGCAAGCAGAGACAATTCTTTCAAGGACTTTTGCTTTACAGGAGATTAGAGACATATGGCAGCAGCTGAAGAAGGACAATGAGTCAAGGAAGACTTTCCTTAATGGGAGCTAATAGTAAGTTTGTGTGCTGATGAGAATTATTCAGGAGAGGAGAAATTAATCAAGGCAGGAGAAAGGGAGAATAAACTACCAGAGCAAAGACCTTGAGTAGGCAAGAGTGATGAAATCTATGCCTAAGGAGAAAGGGTGGCCACATGCAATAACAAGATAATTTATTGAAGCCGATAGGAGGAAAGGCAAGGTGTGGGTTCACATCTGGGTAGGTTTGGATATTTGTTGGAGAAGATATGGAGTAGTTTTCTTCTGAGTAAAAGAAGAGGGGATGGAATTTGAGGTTTAAAGAATGAGTGAGAGGTAATTACCACAGTGAATGAAAAAGTAAAAGTTTATTTTATGATATCATAAAAATGATTTCTCTTAGAACTTAATTCCCATTTGCAATATTGTTTGTATGGACAATTATTTTAAATAAAGTCCACGTTTTCAGGAAATATAACCCTGGTGTTTTTTAAATAAATGGAGTATTCCCTTCTCACAAAACTAATAATACTACACTAATGAAATTTTGCTAACAAAGCCCACCAAATTGTTCATTACCTCCTATTAAGAACAATATTATATTTAATACTCTCTTTTTTATTAAGTAACTAAAACTGAAACCCTTAACCATGTTTAGTTTCTATTTTGGATAAAGAAATTTTTGATTTTTCAAATGAGGCAATTCCTTCACAGAAAATAAGTTAGCAATAAAAGATCTCAAAAAAGGTGAAGAGTAACTTCTAACTGTGTCCTAATATGGCAGAGGGGGGAGGGGACCCTCTGATGTCTCTTGTCACAGTATATTCTGGAAAACATATTCAACATGAATGCTAGGGAACAAAATATCCTGGGCAGATTTCCCTGAAAGTTGTAATAAAAAGAGTTTGAGTTATGTTTAGAAAGTTACTACTTCTTTTTCATTATAATAATAATAACTTTATTAATAAGTACAAAACAAAATAAATTCAATATAAAATATTTCAGAAATAGATGTAGATGTTCTATGAAGAATATTATGTATAATCTCATTTATTTAGAGATAGCTCTAGCTTATATGAATCTATATATATATATATTAGTGTCTTGTCCTCTCCTACAATCATCTTAGAATTATTTGACCTAGGAGAAATGTCTAGTTAACTCTCTGGACTACATTCAATCTCAGAATGTGCAAAATCTAAGATATCCACACATTCAATTAGAACTCTTAAGTGTAAACAGTTGCTGCACCCAGGTTTCCTGGGTAGTAAACTCTGAGATAGGGTTTAGTCTGCAGGAAACTTACAAAGGGGTGCATGGTCTGGGATGGTCTTGAATGGTCCTCAGCCTTCATTGCCAGCATAGCAGCACTCCCAACAGCTGGATGAAAAGTCCTCCAGTACTGAAGGGGGAAAAGGCCCAGCACATGGTTCTACAAGACCAAAGACAATCTTATTTTCATTGTAAAACTGAGAATCTATAGTTATAAATGACAGTTTCAAGTATTGCCTTTGAAAACACAGTCAACTTAGTTTTCTCTACAGCTACAATGCTTTGTGGGAATGGGTGTGAGCAGAGGATTTTCTTCAGCCTGAATATGTGCTGACTTCAAACAGTCCACAGAGGTCCTGAGAACTCTAATATTCACAAGATTCTCTATGATCATATGGAAGAACTTGGATAGAATATGACAGGTACCGCCTTTATCTTTGAGGACAAGCAATTAAAGATCAGTGCAACAACCTGCTGAATGGGAAGAAATATTTGCAAATGATACATCAAATAGTGTTAATATCCAAAATATAGTAATAGCCAAGAGTGGACACAACCTTGATGTTGTCCATCAATTGATGAATGGATAAAGAAGTTGTATCTATAGTAATATTATTCAGCAATAAAATAATAATTAAATGTTACCATTTATGGGAACATGGATGGATCTAGAGAGTAGTATGCTAATTGAAATAAGTCAGAAAAAGACAAATATATGATCTTATATTTGGAATCTAAAAAAAATAAGACAAATGCATAAACAAAATACAAACCCATAGGTATAGAAAACAAGCTAATGGTTGCCAAAAGGAAGGAGGAAGTGGGAGTATGAGAATAAATAAATAAATAAATAAATAAATAAATAAATAATCAGTGCAGTGCATTAACTACAAGTTTGAGGATGACCAGGCTCACAGACCTTCTGAGCCCAGGTGCTTCCCTTCCACCCAGGAACAGAGATCATTGGGAATTATCATGGTAGTCTTTCTCTACTGAGGTTCTAAAGAATGTGACCCCAATAGCAACAGTGATGGTGACAGTAGTAATAACAGTAGTTGTAGTAGTAGAGGTAGCAAAACCACTTACCAAGTAACAGATACTTTCTTTGTTCCAGGCATTGTATTAGGGGCCCTAATTTAATTACAAATGGTACAATAATTTTCAAGCCTCCTTACTAATAAAGAGCAAAACCTAGATTTGGATACCTGTCTAACTCCAAAATATTCTTTTTTGCTAGAAATTAGGAGTAGGAATTGACAAGTGGTTGTTGCCCTTTGAGTTAAAACAATCAGGCTGAGAAGATTCTGGAGCAGCTGCCATTTGGAAACTTCATTGAGCAACCTGACATAAGGGGACAGCCTGGGCTTTGAACCAAGATGAACACCAGCTGGTCATAGCTAACTTGCAGGGTAGTTAAAGGGTTAGACACAAATGTGTGTACAGCTCCTTGAATGGAGCTTGAACACAGGCTAGCACTTGGACAGAATTCAGGACGTGATATAATATGGGGCACATGGGGAAGAAAGAAAACCATCCTGAGCAGGAACAGAGCAACAATTGTATTTTTACTGATTCATATGTCAAGACCTGAAGTTATCATTCAGACAAGAAACAGATACATTTTAAAAGATGGTCAAAAGGTAAGGAATTTACCCCAGGAATAGGAGCTCCTACTCATTCTAGTTACATTATAGAACACTAGGAATTTCGTTTAGTGAGGGCATAGAGAACGTTTGAATACCTTAAAGAAGTGAGGACACCAATGGCCCACTTTGCATATTGATAATATTGCCCAGGGATAGTCCACATCAAACAGTCCCTTTCAATATCCACAGTCAGTAGATCAAAGGGTGCATGAATCACCCAGAAACATACATCGCATCATTTTTAAGAAGCTCTACCTCTAAAAGACACACTGACATAACGGAGACTGCCTTAGACTGAAAATGAAGATATCCGGATTCTAGTCCTATTGACCACTTACTAGTCATGTGACCTTGGGCAACTATCTTACTTGATTCTCAATATCTTTTTCTGTAAAAATGGAAATAATTACACCTGCTTGCCTTTCTTACAAGTTATTAATGAGGATTTTGTTAAACAATAAATTCAAATATTTCAGGAAACTATAAAATCCTGTACCAGTATCTTATTCTAACAGTTAAGTTCCTAAAAAATCAATTTTCTTTGATATTCTCACTCATAAGCCCACTCATACATTTAAGGACTGTTTATTTTCTAGAGAAGAAAACCATCTTGAATAGCCCAATCTCATTTTCAGCTCCAACTATTCACTTCTGAATTCTCTATGCTACAAACAAATCTTATATTGTTCTGACCTAGTGCTTTTACTCAATTTATATGCTGACCCCAGAAAAATATTTTTTTCAAGACTCAACTCATGTTTGTTTGCCTGTCTTCTCAGATGAACCCAATCCATAATGATCACTTTATTTTTAATACCTTTTTATTGATTTCAGAGGGGAAGGGAAAGGGAAAGAGAGATAATAACATCAATGAGAAGAGAGAATCATTGATCAGCTGCTTCCTGCATGCCTCCTATTGGGGATTGAGCCCACAACCTGGGCATGTGCCCTGACTAGGAATCGAACTGTGACTTCCTGGTTCATAGGTTGACGCTCAACTACTGAGTGCCAACCTATGATCCATGGACACCATTCGGGCCATAATGATCTCTTTACACCTGTAATATTGACATTATTAATTTAGTAATTAACAGTATTCTAGGTGGTATTTTTTTTTACCATTTTTCTAATGTCATTGTGCACTTTTATCTCATACGTAATTAAAATATTCTTCTGCTTATGTCTTATCTCTCCAAGTAGACTACCCTTCAATGGAGGATAGTAAGGACTAGACCTTTGACATATTTGCATTTCCTTCATCACTGGGTGGTTGAGGCTCTCTTAAACGGCTGAATCTATTCCACTATTACTACTATGATTACTACACTGCTATGAATTTTACAGACACTACCAGCTTCACCGTCACCACCCACTGCAGCTGAGCTTGGCCTACCAAATGCAAAACATCAGTCACGATAACATTCTGAAGGGTTTATTCCAAGATTCATTTAACTCACTGTGGCTCTACATGTGTTGTGGTCCTCTGCAAACAGTTAGGAATGTAGGTTTATATGTGATCATTGGATCATTGAGCTGAGCTTCCTTGCATCACTAATGCCCCTGCTTCCACCCTCCAGAAAAAAAAGCTCTCAAGGCATAAAGTCTGGCTGAGTAACAAATATTGCCAAATAATTTGACTTTTCTTGCCATCTCTTCCAATATTTGGTTGAGATGGTTATCAAGAAGCAAGCACTATTGCCCCCTCTTTTCTTCTCCATGAGTAGGAAAAGTAGAGCAGAGACAAGTTGGCAGCTAAGGTTTTTAATGAGAGTGAGCAGGTGAGGGCTATAGTCTGGCCACTTATTTCCTTATGTATTTTTTCTAGCCCTGTGATATCAATACCACTACACATCACTTACATGTTGCTTCAAATTTGGCTAGTCTGATTGAAAAAACTTAACTCTTAATTGTAGTTAATTTTAATCCATTAAACTTGTAAAATGAAGCAGGGTAAAATAATTTTTCATTAAGTACGACTTTATTGTTTTGTCAGGACTTCTTTTCACTTTATTTGCTGAAAATTTAGCATTCAAGTTGAGGTGTACTATAAGTATACAATACACATTGGATTTTTGGCAACTTAGTAAGAAAAATGTAAAATAGCTCTTTCATAATTTTATATCAATTACATATTGAATTACATTTGTACATACACAGCAAATGGAACCATCAACAAAATGAAAAGGAAGCCCACTGCACAGGAGAACATATTTGCCAATGAAACATTGGATAAAGGGTTAATTTCCAATATATATAAAGAACTCACACAACTTAACAAAGGGAAAACAAACAATCCAATTATAAATTGGGCAAAGGACCTAAATAGACACTTCTCCAAAGAGGACATACAGAAGGCCAAGGCACATATGAAAAAAAATGCACAAAGTCACTAATCACCAGAGAGATCAGATTAAAATGACAATGAGGTGTCACCTCACACCTGCTATAATGGCTACCATCAACAAATCAACAAATGACAAGTGTTGGCGAGGATGTAGACAAAGGGAACCCTAGTATACTGCTGGTAGGAATGCAGACTGGTACAGCCTCTATGGAAAACAGTATGGAGTTTCCTCAAAAAATTAAAAATAAAACTGCCATTTGACCCAATGATCCCATTTTTAGGAATATATCCTAAGAATGCTGAAACACCAATCAGAAAGAATGTATGCACCCCTATGTTCATAGCAGCACAATTTACAATAGCCAAGATCTGGAAACACCTCATTAGTAGGTGAGTGGATAAAAAAGCTATGGTACATTTACACCATGGAATACTATGTAGATGTAAAAAAAATTTAAAAAGGGATCTCTTAACCTTTGAGGCAGTATGGAGGGACCTGAAGAGTATTATGCTAAGTGAAATAACCCTGTCAGAGAAAGACAAGTATCACATGATCTTACTTATATGTGGAACCTAATGAACAAAATAACTGATGAACAAAATAGATCCAGAGACATGGAAGCATAGAACAGACTGACTAATCTTAGAGGGAAAGGGGGAACGGGTAGTGGGGTGAGAAGAGATTAATCAAAGAACCTATATGCATAACCCATGGACACAGACAATAATGCGGTGAAGACCCTGAGGTAGGTGGTGGGAGCAAGATAGAAGGGGTCAATGGGGGATGAAAAAGGGGGCATCTGTAATACTTTCAACAATAAAGAAAAGCGAAAAAATATATATCATTAAAATTAATTTCACTCTGGATGGTGTGGCTCAGTTAATTGGGGTATTATCCTATACACCAAAAGGTGGCAAGTTCAATTACTGGTCAGGGCACATGATCAGGTTTTGGGTTTGATCCCCTGTGGGGTCATGTGTGAGAGGCATCTGATCATGTTTCTCACATCAATGTTTCTCTCCCCCTCCCTTCTGCTCTTTAAAAGAAAAATCAAGAAAATTAAAAAATAATAACAATTTCATCTATTTCTTTTTACTTTCCTAATGTGGCCACTGGAAATTTTTTAAATTAGATATGTGGCTTGCATTATATTCCTATTGAACAGAGTTCTTATAGCCTATCACCCAGTATGTTGTAAAATGTTAAATTCTGGATAAAGATATTATATACACTACTTCATTTCATGCTCACCACATATTCTTGAGGTATTTATCCCTGTTTTATAGATAATGACACTGAGCTGTAGCAAGATTAAATGACTTGTCCAATATCCAAAGCTAATGAGTAATAAGAGATTCATACTTAGATCTGACACACACCAAAGCATATATTAATTAAATGATTGGGATACTTACCTACCTTGAATTATAAAAGTATTGATCAACTATGCTCAGAAATGTATTTTTTAAAACAACCTAAATAATCTAACCAATTAAAAACATTGACAAAAATCAGGCAGAAGTTGGACAAAATCCAGTCATAGTCATTTCCAAAACAGAATCCAAATTAGGCCAGCCAAGAGTCTGATAATGGCAAAACAGTGAGAGAAAACTGACAGAGTCACAGAGCAACACAACTCAAATTAGGCCTAGGCTTAAATATTTCCCAAATCACTATCACAAACATGTATCAAAACAATGAATAGAGATTATTCATTTGTCACAGTTCTGTCATTTTATTCCTGAAGAAATTTTTTCAAGCAATTCAGAGTCTTGGTCAATTGGCCTTCATCAAAATAACAGGGAGAGTACTGGGATATTTCCTAAAGGTGGGGAATTGCTCCACAGGAGGCTAATTATTTGAAACTTGAATTTACACTCACTGCACATTAATTTCTGCACCTTACCAGGCTCTCAAACTGCCTTCAGAAAATAATAGTGACAGTGAAATTCAACCAGGTTTCCCAATGCTTCTTCAGAGACACATTAGCATCTAGAAATAGAATAGGATTCTGTCATTCATTGTGTAAATCTAAATATTTTTTTCTATAACTATTAAGAATTAAGAATAAGACTGATAAATGAGGCTGGCTGTACAGTTCATCATGTCATTGGAGGTGCTGATTCTCCAGGTTAATTTCCTGAGTAAACAATATAATAGCGATGGAAACTCTGTATGTGAGCTCTTTGAATTATTGGACAGCACTAAAACAAGCTTAAAGAAACCTCTATGAATTTAATTTTTTTTCCCAACTACAAATACACCCCTCCCCCCCACACACACATTTGCATGTACATTTTTGTATATATGTGTACCTTTGCTTATATAGGTTGCACTTTGCATTAGGACAAGAATGAATGAGGAGGTGTACCGTTTGAAATCAGGTTACATGTCACGTTATATAGTGACACTAGGTGATAACGAATTCTTTTTGTTAGTGCTAGCTCCATCCAGTACTGTAAAATAGAAGAAAGGAACTGCTCCCAGTTCTTCCGAGTGGGTTGATATCAATTTTCCTCCTGAAATCTGGAGTATAGCTACCCAGATATCTGGTCTGTGTCCCTGTCCAAAGTGGCCTTGTGCTTAACTGGTTGTCAATTAAAGTGTACAGTTAAGGTGTGTTCCCTCACAAGAGTTATCTACATTTTGATAAGAAATTCTTGAAGCCTGAAAAGATTCATGACACTTGAGAGTGCTTATGTAACGGTATAAATATCACAGACAGATGTTGGGGAGAAAAATAAGGAAACACTTATTTCCTCAAATGTTGCCATTTTGCCTGCTACCTACTCACAGAGCCAGCCTGGTTCATAGGCTTACTGCTTACTTGGAAATTTACATGCAAGTTTTACCCACCAATCAGTTTTCTCTCCCACTTTCCTTCTTTCCTTCCTTCAACAAATATCCATGGAGAATGCCAAGCATTTATTACCTATGCCAGGCTCATGTAAATACATGTCTTTTAGAGGTGCGTTTAGGTGGTGTGTATAAGCATAAGG
The DNA here is from genome assembly GCF_951640355.1 of Cnephaeus nilssonii. Lineage (NCBI taxonomy): Eukaryota > Metazoa > Chordata > Mammalia > Chiroptera > Vespertilionidae > Cnephaeus > Cnephaeus nilssonii. The sequence continues at coordinate 76,726,259 of NC_137072.1, read as the reverse complement.
AATAGTCAGAGGCGGCTAACATGAAGCCCTTTAAAAATAATGGCAGAGACAGAAAAGTAGACGTCCAAACCTCTCCCCTCCGAGAGTGTCCCAAATATCCGTGACCTAAAGCTGGAATCTTTGAGCTGTCTTTGAAGCCACTGCGGCTTGTTTTGTTCCTGGAGCTTCCTCCAGCTGCTGTCACATCTGTCTGAGATCACAGCTAGCTTGGCTGCTTTAATATCTGTTATGTTAACTCCTGCCAAAACCTGGCACCTCAACTCTCCTATCAGCCCAGATCATCATCATTACCATCCAGACTGACCTCCGTCCCAGCCAGTGGCTCTCACGCGACTCCTATCAGAGGCACACCTGAGGCAGCAGTCACCAACAGCTGTGCGAAGGGGTGGTGAGCTGCTGCGCTCAGTCATGTTTTATGAAAGCCTTGGCTCTCTGGTTTGATCTTTGCCAGGGTCTGTGACACAAACAGGTCTCTGCTCACGTGGCTACTGGTGCTTACTAACTTGGTTTCCCCTTTTTACATAGAGCATCTTGCTGCCTATCTATATGCTGCCTAACAAAATCGAAGGTCAAAGTAAAAATAGGCACTTTGTATAAAAGGACATCTTTCCATTCACCCATCCTATTGGCTCATTCCAGAGCCCCAGATTTTTGCAAGGCTTTTATTTGTACCTGTCTCGAGGACATCATTAGATCATTTTCTGTCAGGTTTTTTTTTGGTCTTGGAACAGCAAAGTTTTAAAGGGGCCATGAGGTAAAATAACTGTATGTGTGTTGCACATTAACTTTATTAGATAAATACTTAATATGTGAAACATGGATCATGAGTAATTGAAATATATACTTCAGCAAGAAATGTCAAAAAAAATAGTCGTGTTTTTCTTGTATTTTTAATGGCCCTTAAAAAGAATAGGTCTGATTAAAGGAAAATTTAAAACTATTGTCAACAAGAGAATTCTGAAAACCCCAAAAAAGTGAAAGTCAGACATGTTGAATGATATGAGAGCTTGAAGACCTGACATGGGCAGGAATTGTGAACTTGATTCATTAGGGAATGAGAGTCCATGTGGGATTTAAGAGTAAGAATGGAAATGCCACAACTTCAGAAAGAACCCTTTGAAGAGTGGCAGTCGGCAGAAACGGAACAGATGGGCTGCTTACAGGCAAAGTCATTCAGGTAAAGACTAGGGCAGCAGTAGAGGGAGAGAAAAAAGCTGCAAATGGAAAGGAAAGCAGCAAGATTTGGCAGTAGATGCAACAAGTAAAGGGCAGAGATATATAAAGCTCTCACCATGGTTTGGGGTTTGGATGTCAGAAAAAGACTGACGCGCGAAGCTGCTACCTCCTGTGAAATACTATTAAGGAGATGATTACAGTGGGAAGGACATGAACAAGAAAAAAATAATAATAACATCTTATCCTGATTCTAAACATCGCCAGATTGACCATCAGCAGGCCTTAATAGACACATTAAACATAGTCCAGAAGGCATTCCAAACTAAAGAAGTCTACAGATTTCCAATACATGAGAAAAATATGACCAAAGAATGAGCAAAACAAAATCAAACAGGCTTATCAGGCAATGTCAACAGACAGGAGACTACGCTAAAAATTAAGCCACTGATTGCTCCATTTTTTCACTTTTTTATTTTGAAGTAAAATGTGAGCCATAAATAAGAATAAGGAAAAAGATAAGCAGCATGGATTATAGGCAGGATTTGTGTAAGAGTTGGGTAACCTAGACCTCCTGGCTTCCTTGACATTACCTCATCTGGTTTTCCTTCTACCCAGTGGCTGTTGCTTCTCCGTCTTCACTCCTAGCTATTGCTCAGCTCAATTTCAGTACTTAGTCTTTAGTCTTTTTCTCTTTCTGCTCTCCCTCCTTAAGAGATATATTATATGTCTACTAGAGGCCGGGGGGGGGGGGGGGTGGGGGGGGGGGGCTGTGGGTGGTTGGCCAGCCGGCCCCACCCCTGATTGGGTTGGGGGGAGCCGATCGGGGGTGGGGCCAGCTGGGGTGAGGGGCCGCGGGAGGTTGGGGGGACCGATTGGCCGCCACAGTGTGCATCATAGAGACCAGTTGTTCTGGTTGTTCTGCCGGTCCAGTTGCTTGGCTTTTATATATATAAATTTCATGGCTTCAAATATCATCAATATGCAGGTGATTCCCAAATTTTTATCTCTAGTACTCACCTCCTCATTCAGCTCCAGACTCATAATCCAACAGCCCAATAGCCCACTGGACATGTCTATGATGATACCTTACAGGCACTTCATAGTTCATGCATTCAGAACAGAATTCTTGACTTCTTTCCCAACCATCTCATTCTTTCCCCAGTATCCCCATCAAAACTTACCAGCATTACCATCAACCTAGATACTGAAGCAGGAAATTAGGAGGTAACCCCATTCCTTTCTTTGGCAAACCCTTGATATTCAAAATATATCTTATAACCATCCTCTTCTCTCAAACTCACATCTACTACTGTAGTCCACCTTTCATCTGATTGTAGTAGCCTATGCAATTCACCTTCTGCCAGAATGATCTTTCAAAAATATACATCAGATCTTACCATTCTCATGCCCTGTGTATGTATACATGTATGCTATGTATAGTATGCAGTAAGTGTCAGTATAAACATAAGTATAGTTCCACAGAACTTAGAATGCAAAACAAACTACTCACCTAGACCTAAAAGCCCTCTGTGATCTGGCCCCACCCACCTCCTCAACCTCATCTGGTTACTCACGACACTCCAGACAGAAGTCTTATTTCTGTTTTTCCTGCATGGCAAACTTCAGTCTTTACTCTTGTTGTTCCTCTGATTAACATGTTCTGTCTCATATCTCTGTAAGCCTGACTTCTCATCTTCATTCAGGTTTCAGTTTAATGTCACCTCCTCAAGCGGACTTCCTTAAACCCCAACTCTGAAGTGGCCAATCCTCAACTAGTCAGCCACTCTACCAGATCCCACTGTTTCCTCATCTCAACCATTTCGTGGTTCTCAAGACTATCTTAAATTTTGTTTTCTTAGTTATTTTCTCTTTCTGCTCTTGAATGTACTCTCTAGGAGAGGATGGTTATTCCATTTTACATGTTCGCCACTCTATCTCCAGCACCTAGAAAAGTACTTAGCACATAGTAGATGCCCAATAACTATTTGTTATTGAATCACTCTGGGTCTCAGTTTCTTCATTTGTAAAATAAAAAATCCTTTAATAAAATACCCTCAAAATTTCCTCCATCTCTATTATTTATTTTAAATAAAATTAAATATATAATGGGAAAAGTCTAATAGATGGAATCCCAAGTTAACACCCATAGACATTAAATAAGTGTTTGCTAAATAAATAAAATGATTTCCAAACTGCTTCTTAGTACATATGCAACGATGCAGTCACCAGAGCCTCTGATATACCCTCCGCTGTGTGAAACAGGGAGGCTCGATTTGCCTTCCATTAATCTAATTTCTAATTCTCCAGAGCAAATGCCACCTCAGGCAAAATCTCACAAACATCAGACAATGAGAACTGGCATCTGGCTGGAATGTACCAGTACTACTATACTCCTTGTTTACAGGTAGCAATGAATATGTTGTTAAATATCTTGATGCTTACACAGCTTACTGTTCTCCGATCCAAGGTTTATTTAAGCATGTAAATTCCTAGCACTTTCAAACAAGGGTGTTAGTTAGGTACTTTCAGTTAATATTATATTAGCAACAATGGACACTAAGCCAATTTACTACACTAAATCAAGGACCAGAAAGAGTACATGCAGAATATTTGGTCATATTTGTTTATATTAGTAAGCCTGCTCAACAATAAAATTGGCACATAATCTTTCCCAAAAGTGGCTGTTAGATTCCTCGCTGATTGATTTGGAGCTTGTGGGTTTTATTTTTCTTTTGTATTGTATTTTTCTGAATTGAATTTTGATGAGCCTGTTCTGCCTCCTGGAAATAGTTTCCCCAGTTGTTACACAGTCAGTGGTATAACATGTATTTGTCGAAGCTGCAACTGAGATGCACTTAAAGTGACTTAAAGATGGTGTTGCTGCCATTTGTTTATGTCTTGACTGAGGAAAGCCTGGGTGTCATATGGATTTCTGCCATATCAAGAATTACTTTATCTTTTAAAAGTTTAAATTATGTAGTTGCATAATGGACCATTTTTTGTATGATCTTTTCTCAGTCTCCCCAAGAGATATAGAAAATAAATAAAATCTAATTAGAACAAAAAGACCAAGCAATACTTAGGCTCAGCCTTTTAGTACAGCAATGAGTCAGCTTTATAATTATTTTAGTGTCAGAACAAATTGTCTTCATCGTATTACAATAACTTAACCATTAATTAGTGTTCATTGGCCACTTTCCACCTCTCTAAAATCTCATCATTAGTAAAAATTATGTTTCATAATGAAATTTCTACTTAACTATCTGGATTTACTAAAATAAAACAGAGAATGGATATTTAATAATATAATAGAAGCTGCTCGATTTTTTAAATGAAGCTTAAAGTTTTAAATTCTCAATATTCCTTCTCTATTCATACCCAGAAAAATATTAAAAATATTTTCAAAGTCACTCCTGATTCGTGGTTTCCTTTAGATGTCATTTTCTGGTGAGCAACACAAATATAAGGTATCACCTTCCACTGTGATGAACTGTCTATATCTCACACACTCCGTAGGTTCTGAGTTTTAAGGAGAAGGACTTGGGCTCTGTGCCCAGTAACCGGCACATGATAGGCACTCAATTTGAATGAAAATATGAATTTCACAATATTCTACTTTTGCTTGAGCAAGCAAAAATCAATGAGACTGCTTTAACTATTTAATTTTTTTCCAGCTATGACATCTGAGACTTTGACCAAACAAACCCACTTCCTTAATGGGTCTTCCTATTCATATTTCTGGAAATGTTTCTGTTACAGGCAGCAATAACTCCAGAAACAAATTACAGCAAAGCCAAAAACTCAGATGCAGGTTAAATTCATGAGTCCACAGTTTAGCCTGAAAAAAAACCACAAAAACTTTCCTTAGTTTATAAAAGTAACCTATCAGGAAGCTCTCAAATTGGCCAATTTCCCCCCAGGAGTTTAACTAGGCGTTTAACTAGACTTCTCATAATGTCTTCAGATAAGTGTTGACCCCTTGGCTCAATCATAGACCCAACAGATTCTTCTATTATGAAATATCAATGGAAGCTATACCAAGTGCTCATTTTATAATATTTAGTAAATAAAGCAGGATACATTCTAAATAGAATACATAATATGAATGCAGTTTGTAAAGCAAAACATTTGTGCATTTATATAGTTAGAGGACAAAATAGAGAGATATACACCAATATGCTAGTAATAATTATCTCTAGGTAAAAAAGTACCAGTGATCTTTTTCTCCTTATGTTTTTTTAAATTTTTTCCAAAAACATATCTGTAAATTTTATAGATTTGTAGATTATTTGTGAATAAGCATATATGCTTTTTGTAAAAATTAAAATGTATGTGCAAATTATCTATAATGTGATGTCCAAATCTATAATAATAAAAGGGTAATATGCTAATTAGACTGGACGTCATTCCAGATGTCCTTCCAAACAAAGCCAGGGCCTGAGGGAAGCTGGTGGTGCCAGCAGCTGGGGGAAGAAAGGCCTACTACGCTTGCACGAATTTCATGCATCGGGCCTCTAGTTAAAAAATAAATGTGTAGAATATGTATGCATATTTTCATAGTATATAAGTTTGAAAAAAATTATCCAAAAAATTAAATCATGTTTGAAACTATTTTCCAAGCACTTTAACATAAATCTCAGCCCACACAATAACATATATATGCATATACATATAGTATGCATGTATGTATGTATGTATGTATATATTTATACATTCAGTCTATATTATAATTTTCCAGGTAGACTATTATTAACCCTTTTACACATGACAAAACTGATGATCTGGTCCAAGTTCATATCACATTTTAGTAGCAAAATTCAGCTGGAACTCTCTCAATATCCTCCCCTGCTTTCTTTCTAGTACCACTCATCCCTTACACTGTTGGATATCCATCAGTGGTATGAAAGGAAGACCCACAGTCCATTTCAAAGATGTTTCCCCTGGCACTTTTCCTGCTGCTTATTTCAATTTAATATTTGTGCTCATGTCTCCTTTAAGGTTGTACCTCAAGGACTATGACCTTTCTAATTTACCCCCTACGTCTTCACTCCTCCCCCCAAATTTGAACTGCAGCATAATCTATACAACCAACTAAAGAGCATTAATTTATTTAATAAAAGTAAGTTTAAATAAAAGTAACTTATTTAATAAAATTCTGAATTCAGTTGAATTAACGAAGTTTTCTAAGTTAGCAAAATAACATTTTCACACCTATCCCAATTCTACTTTTTTGGTTAGCTCTTCCTTCTAGCTCCAAGTCTAGTAAATCTTTCATTAAACATTTATTTAGCCTCTGTGGAATTAAGATTCTTTCTTTCTATCTGAGTCACAAGTTTATCCCTGATTTTTAAATCAAAACCATACTCTTCACAACCACTCACTTCCTAATGCATTCTTTCCTGAAATTTTCCCAATGAATGTCTTGGTTTTGAGTCTCCCTTTGCCATTATAACAAAGGAAAACATTCAAAAGAGATTCTGTTCTCCCTCATGCTTTCTCTGTTGATAAAGTATTACCTGACATCCCTCTTTTACTAGGTGCTTTGTGGTTCTAAATATTTCTACCACTATTTCTTTAAATCAGCTTTCTTTTTTTATTGTTAAACTCCCTTCTCCTCTGGCATGCATAGTCTAAAATTTCTAATTTCTAAGATGATTTCACCCTTTACCACTTCCCTGCCCATCAGTGTACATTCACCCACATTCCTTCAGCAGTTTGCATACATTAGTTACTAAAGGCTACTGCTCTGATTCTCATGGGAGGGGCTGGCTCTCAGAGTGAATTGGAGATCATTTCAAACCTGCAAAACCATCTATCTACCATCATTTCTCAAATACCATGTAATATTAATTTCAGTACACAAAAAATGAAAATAAATTCTGAAAATAATAAGTAATATATAAAGCACTACTTTGCCAGAACTAGGAGTTATTCTCTACAGATTGTTACTCTTCCTTCAAGTTTCTGATATGTATCTCAATTTTAATTACCCTGCATTTTGTTTAGGTTTGCAAGTGTAGTGAATCAGATTCACCAACTAATTTAGGCCAAACTGACTTGAAATATTTTTATTTTTATTGTAGAAAATCAAGAACAATAAAGCAACTACTTTCAATTCAAAAATGATAAAGAGAAATGTAAAAACCAACAATAAAACAGAACAAAAAATCCATTGTAAAAAGTAGGAATAAAGAAGGAATGACAAAACATATATTTATTATCTTTTAAAAGCTGAGGGGAGAGGGTTGGCAGAGAGAGAAAGAAGGGGAGAAGTTTTTAAAGGAATGAGGTCTACTTTAAGAATATTAAGGGAGTTTACAATAAAAAAGCTGAAGGAGCCCTAGCCCAGTTTGGCTCAGTGGATAGAGCATCAGCAGCCAATCAATGATTCTCTCTCATCATTGATGTTTCTATCTCTCTCTCCCTCTCCTTTTCTCTTTGAAATCAATAAAAATATATTTAAAAAAAGAAAAAAGCTGAAGGAATTTCCAAAGGCCTTTAAATAATTTAGAGAGGGAAATACACTTTAAAATACATCGTCCATGCAAAATGTGAAGTTAAGATGTTTTTATAGCAAGGCTCCATTAATTTAGCATACAAATCTATATCTATACATATATAATATATTAAAAATTAAATAGCACATGAAACTATCATTTATAAAATGGATTTAAATTTTTATTTAGTTTAATTAAGGAAATGCAAATTTAAAACTACAATGAGATACCCCTAATACCCATGTGAATAGCTAATATTTAAAAGATTAATACTATCTAACTTGGGTAAAAATGTGGAACAACTATAATTCTAATATTTTGCCAGAGAGTATGCAAAATAGTACAGTCATTTTGGAAAGCACTTTGGTAGTTTCTTATAAAGTTACCATACAACCCAGTAATCCCTAAGTATCCATCAATGGATAAAGAGGTTGTGATGTGTGTGTTTGTGTGTGTGTGTGTGTGTATTTCTGTCATTTAAAAAAGAGGGGGGTTAGAGAGCAACCAAAGGACTTATATGCATGCATATTAGCATAACCAATGGACACAGACACTGGGGCGGTGGGGGCTTGCCTGGGCTGGGAAGGGATGGGGGAGGGGGTCAATTGGGGGAAAAGGAGACATATGTAAAACTTTAGACAATAAAACAAAAATTTAAAAAAGGAAATCTTGCCATTTATGACAATATAGATGGACCTTGAGAGCATTATACTAAGTAAAATAATTCAGAGAGAGAAAGAAAAATACTATATGAACTCACTTATATGTGTGACCTAAAAAAAAAAAAATGAAGAAAAACCTAAAGTAATAGAAAAAGGTCAGATTTGTAGTTACCAGAGGCAGGGGGTGAGGGAGGGGGATGGAAGAAGATGGTCAAAAGGTACAAACTTCCATTTATAAGATAAATAAGTACTAGGAGTATAATGTACAACATGATGACTACAATTAACACTTTTGTATGGTAAGCATGATGTTTTTCAAGAGTAGATCCTAAGAGTTCTCATCACAAAGAAAGAAACACTATTTTCTTTCCTTTTTTTGTATCTGTATGGGATGATGGATGTTAACTAAACTTACTGTGGTAATCATTTCACAACATATGTAAGTCAAATATTTACGCTGTACACCTTAAAGTTACACAGCACTGTATCTCATTACTTATCTCATTAAAACTGGAAAATAATAAAATTTAAAAAAGAATCTCACCCTAGCTGGTTTGGCTCAGTGGATAGAGCTTTGGCCTGTGTACTAAAGGGTCCCAGGTTCAATTCTGGCCAAGAGTACATGCCTGGGTTGCAGGCTTGATCCCCAGTAGGGGGCATGCAGGAGGCAGCTGATCAATGTTCTCTCTCATCATTGATGTTTCTATTTCTCTATCCTCCTCCCTTCCTCTCTGAAATCAATAAAAATATATTTTTAAAAAATAAGAATCTCTAATGATAACAAAGTTTGGTTTGTTTTGTTTGAACTAATCTTATTATTGCTTCCTGATATAGAATCTGTTTGGAGCAAGTGAAGAAGTACTTTATTGTCATTGACAATTTTTATTCAGCCCCACCAATCAAATAGGTATCTCTAAAGCATATATAAAGAAATCTTTCATCTACTCAAATTTAAATATTATTAAAGTGATAATGATGAAAGATTTTAATTGTCTCCAATAATAAGAGCCCTGAAACAATCTTTGTTCAATTTCAAGCTCCTCATTACTAGATATCTTCAGACTTCTATGAAAAGCAGAGGTCTAAAGGCTAAAGTGATTCATTCACTTGAGAAGGTCAAAAGAACATCAAGGAAGGCACAAAATTAATCCTCATTAATCTGGCCTCAGATTATTCAAAATCAGAGCTTTGTGGTATTTGTGGAAACCCTGGACTTTGACACAGTCTAGGCATGAATGATTTTGCATTAAATGATGATTAAGTGTTAGTGAATATGGTTAAGATGGATATTTTTTAAAAGGCAAGATAGTCCATTCTGAATAACTTGGGGACAGAATAATAAATTAATTGTCTTGGTATGTTTTATCCTCAAATTTGTACATACATAAAAATGCATATATTTTATTCACTTCACTTAGGGATAATTTGATGTCTAACAAACTGGTTAAAGCTAAGCACATTCAAAACTGGCTAATATATAAAACTTAGTGACAGCATTTACATTTATAATGAAAAGATTTTCAAAATAATTAAAATGCATTCGATATATATGTATGCATGTAGACATACAGATATATAGCTAGTAAGGAGTTAATATCCAAAGTTTATTAATAACTCATAGCAAAAAATAAAACACACAAATAATCCAATTTTTAAAAATGGATGAAGGACCCGAATAGACAGTTCTACAAAGACATGTAAATGGCCAGGTATATGAAAAGGTGCCCAAAGTCACAAATCAAAACCATAATGAGATGTAACCTCAAACTTGTCAGAATAACTATTATCAAAAACAAAGATTATCAGCCCTGGCCTGGTAGCTCAGTCAGTTAGAGCATTGTCCCAATACGCCAAAGTAGTGGGTTTAATCCTGGTCAGGGCTCATACAAGGATCCACCAATGAATGCATAAAAAAGTGGAACAACTAATTATCTCTCTCCCTCTTCCTCCCCGCCCTCTTCCTCTCTCTCTCTAAAAAAAGAATAAATAAAAAATAAATAAAAAACAAAGATTATTAAGTGTTGGCAAGAATGTGGAGAAAAGGCCAAAACCGGTTTGGCTCAGTGGATAGAACGTCGGCCTGCGGACTGAAAGGTCCCAGGTTCGATTCCGGTCAAGGGCATGTACCTTGGTTGCGGGCACATCCCCAGTAGGGGTTGTGCAAGAGGCAGCTGATCGATGTTTCTCTATCATCGATGTTTCTAACTCTCTATCCCTCTCTCTTCCTCTCTGTGAAAAATCAATAAAATATATTTAAAAAAAAAAAAGAATGTGGAGAAAAGGAAACCCTTGTATACTGTTGGTGGGAATGTAAATTGATGCAGCTACTATGGAAAACAACATGCAAGTTCCTCAAAATTTTAAAAATAGAATTACTATATGATCCAGCAATCAATCCCACTCCTGGATATATATCCTGAATTGAAATAAGGATCTCAAATAAATATTTGCACTCCCATGTTCATTGAAGCACTATTCACTCTAGCAAAGATATAGATGAAACCTAAATGTCCATTAATGAACACAGGAATAAAGAAAATTTGGTATATACATACAAGAAAGTATTATTCAGCCTATTATTCAGCCTAAAAGAGAAGAAAATCCTGCTATTTGCAACAATTTGCATGGACCTAGTAGACATTATGCTAAGTGAAATGTCAGACACAAAAACACAAATCCTGCATGATCTCACATATATGTAGAACCTAAAATAGTCAAACACATGAAATCAGAGAGAAGAATGAATGGTGGTTTCCAGTGCCTGGGAGGAGGAGGAAATGAGGAGGTGTTGCTCAAATGGTGCAGAGTTTCAGTTACACAAAATAAATAAGTTCTGGAGTTCTTCTGGACAACATAGGGCCTATGATTAATGTTGAAGAGAAAACTACAGGCCCCAAATGGTGTCACTTATGCTAAAGCCCAGGATACCAAACCCATATTTAATACTTGACACAATTGTTTTCCAACCTTTCTAGAAACAGAATCTTAACCAACTCACCTGGAATTTTCTGGTAAACACCAATGAGGTATTCTGTCAAGCAGGCCCTTTCCATCCCCCAGTCCCACAGAAAGAAGAGGCACTCTGCATGATAAAAATCTTGCTATTTTCCCCCCTCCCAAAGAAGACGTCTTAGTCTAAAAATGCTTCTTTCTTTTCTTTTGTTAATAACTCCCTTGCCCCACTCTTCTCCCTTCCATTTTGTACAGCCTCTCCAAGTGCCCTTCTAGTTACTAATGGGATGCTGCCACATTCATGAATCATTTAATAAAGCCAATTAAATCTTCAAATTTACTCAGTTGAATGTTGTTTTTTAATATTTAACATTTAATTTTTAGTATTTATAATATTGTCTTGTATACTTAAAAAGTTGCTAAGAAAGTATATCTTAAGTGATCTTACCACAAAAGGAAACAAACAAAACAAAAAACAAAGGGAGTGGGAAGAAACTTTGGAGGTGATAGATAAGTTTATAGCATTGATAGCAATGATGGCTTCATGGCATATAGTTACCACCAAACAAATCAAGTTGCATATACTCAATGTATGCAGCTTTTTGCATGTCAATCATATTTCAATAAAGGAGTCAAAAATAAAATAAAGTAGAATTATAATAAGAAAACTGGATTTATAGTCAGATGACTGCTTGTTGAAAATATAGTTAGAACAAAGTTAAAGATTGTGTTACATTAAAGTAAGGATAATCTGACCCACATTTTACAGAGAGTTGGGTTACAATTAGTTCCATCCATTAGGCATTGATTCTTGTTTTCTTTAAGGTCACTTTCTCCCCTTGGCCTTAGATACTGAGCTGCATAGTTTACTTACAGGTAATATCTTCACCTATTCAAATTTATGTTGAGCAATAGTATTCTTTTTGCAATAAAATGCTCTTTCTTAAAGCATGACCTTCAATGATTTGGTGGCATAATGTATTGCTTTCTACTATGTAGCTATGTACAGACTTAAATGAGACTTGAAAGGAAGATTACTTAATTTCTAAGAAGAAATTATAAGAATGGATATGTTAGGTTTGATCAAATAATTGAATCGATATCATCTCTTCTGGGAAACTGACCTTCACATCATTTTGCAACTGACATTCCCTTTCATTTAGACCACATTCCATTTTCTAGGACCAGTAATTTTCCTCTCCGGACTTGCCCAGGATCCAGGCCCACCCAGAGAATTTCCCGCCAAAAAAGCCCACCTAGAGTCCTTTAAAATCTCTGACTCCCTATCCCTGGGAGCTGGTGCTATTTTGGGGCTCAGCCCATCTGGTTTCCAGATGATCTAATAAATTTATAATTCTTTACCACTTTCAGCCTCATGCATTCCTCCTTTGATGACCCTAACAGGGTATATTTTGTTTTTTATGAAACAATATCCCTGTTTTATTTCTGTATTAAGTAATTTATTTTTCAACTCTACTACATGTCAAGCACTGTGCTAGGCACTGGGGAGGTTATGTAAATATGTAGTAGCTCTTACCTTTACAGATTATTCTATACGTAACAGTGAAATGGCATAGCCTTCTTTTGTTAAAACAGTATCTCTATGAGGTTCTTCCAATTAGTGAATTTATCTGAATACCTGGCATAGCTTACGTGGTTGGTTAGAATTGCAAGTCTCATAAAGTCAATAAGAACTCACACAGAAATGGGAATTGTATAATGTAAGTTAATAGGTGGGGGTTTAAAGAACCTGTGGATTAATTGTCTACTTGACTATTTCTTGCTATATGGGAAAGTAATTGCCCACTGACTGTGTATGGCCAATAGCAAAATGTTATTTGAAATTAATATTAGTTGTTTTTCACCATGCCTTTGGGCCCAAATATTTTTATGAGAATAGTGCTATGAAATTTATAATAAAAGTCAATAGGGAAATAAAAATTTACATTTAATTTCTACTTCACAAATCTCAAATATACTGACTACAAAAAACACACATTACAAATATAGTCTTGATGATTTAAAAAGGGAAGAGAAAGAAAGTAGCAAAAAATTAAATAAACAAGCAAAAACATTAAAATAATGGAAGAGACAAGAAAAGGGTAATATGATTACTATTAACATGATTATAAGTAGCTAGGATAAGGAAGCCTGATTTCAATTCACTTCTGACATTTGCTGAGATCCCCTAGGTGCTAGGCGCTGTGCCAGTTTGGAAGGAAACACCATGATAAGTAAGAAATAGCTCTGCTCCCCCAGGTTGCGCAATTTTGTGGGGATTTATTTTTTCTCGTTCTGATTTCTCTAACTCGGGATGCATAAAGAATATCTGCTTCTAAATGAGTATCTGGACCTCCCTGCTACTACTGGATTACTTGAGAGTTAATGAGAGGTTTAAGAGGAGAAGTTAAAACATTCATAAGAATCCTCCTCTGGTCAGACCCACTCACAGAGTGATTGAGCTTTTCTGTTGCATTTTCCCGGCAATACCTCTCTGGGTTGTTGGTGAGTTCCTCTCATCAGTGAGAAGACCCTTGTGTGCCACCCACCACGCATGCACTTGCTAATCACTGTTAATTGCCTACAGTTGAGAGCAACCGACTGTTCACTGAGTGCAGGGATGGGTACTTAACTTGTTGGCACTGAGGTTTCCTGTGTGCCCATTTCCACTAATGGATCGTTTGTCCCGGAAATTGGAAGTCCTGGCATCAATCACATAAACCAGACTCAGTAGGAAGAAGTGTTTACCTTCCACCTCACCTCCAAAAAGAGGACAATGCATACGGACAGGCGCTTACAACTGACCAGGTAGCCTTTGTGGAGAGCCAAAGTCCTTTGCTTTACCAATAGAGCGCAAGAAAAAGGAATTCCCAGATAAACAAAACATTCTGGATCCGAGAGGGTGAGAAGGGGCAGAATCTTTCACTGCCATCCTTTTGTTTACAGACTCCCTGTCAACATGGCACAGCACCACAGGAGACGTCAGAGGGTGCCTCTGGAGGGTTTCTCCATAATTACCTCAAAAGCTGCTTCCTTTTAAGCGGTCACTACCACTGTAAATAAGGAGACAAAAATCATGGCGATCGGGGACTTACCTATGACAGCATATGGTCCTGATACAGAAGGAATGAGGAAACCATGCCTTCCATTGCCAATCCGTATGCCTATACAACTTCCTCCAGTGGTCAGAAGAGGCACCACAGCACCTGTGTTCAACATGACTCAACTTTCCTTACAGTCGTGGCATACATGTTTATTACTGACATCCCTTGAAGAGGGGAATTTCCCTGGGGTTTGTTAATCTCTTGCATACAGTGAACAGTATAACCATATCCCCCACAATCCTAAGCTACCATATCTTCACCTTCCATGGTCATTAAAGCTTCTTGTTTCAGGTTGTTAAAGAAAATATATTCTGACCCTTATTAAAATGGTAAGGAAAACTTTATTCAAGACTCTTTGTGATAGATGTCAAGGCTATCCCAATGGAGGAGAGATTGGGCTCAACTCTGGATACAGCAAAGACAGCTGGAGATTTCTAGCCATTGAGCAGAAGGAGGGGTGTCAATGGATGGAAAATTACTAGGAAGAGACAAAGAGACATTGAGAGTAAGGGGATTCTTGCTAAATTGACTTAACAGTATTTTTGATGAAGGCAAGAATGATCAGGCCAGGGTGATCAGGATCAAGGGTGGGAGGATTCTAGCTAAACTGACAATAGATTCTTGCTAAAACTGGATTCAGCAGAGTAGGGCCTCTTGGGCAGGGCCTGGTCAAAAAGAAGGCTCAGAGGATCCTGTCTAAAGTTATTTGTCAAGGGGGGGCAGTGACCCTTATAATAGATCACTCTGTGTTTAGAGGTTATAAAGTTTAAGAGAAAACTCCTGGGAAGTAATTTCTTTACTGAAGTTTCCTAAATCAACAAGCCAGCCAGAAGGAAAAGAATCCCACTCAAATTGCCTGAGTTTTTGGTTTACATAAGTAGATTATTTTTATAGGTTATATCTTTATATATTGCTTCTCCTGTCCCTCCCTAATTCAACTCCTTTGATCTGTGCAGATATTTCTCTTTCCCTCTAACTCTTCCCTCCATAATCCAGCCAATGCCCTATTCCTACTTGTAGCTTCTCTGATTTCATAAATGTCTTTATTTCAATACCTAATGGTTCCTTCTTGATTTACAGGGATTCTTTACACTTCAAAATTTCAATGCTCCTTTATTTACATACTTTAAAAATATATTTTTTGAGTTATTTGTTTTTTGTGTTATTTTTTAATGTTGTAACTTTTAAAATATATATATTTTTTTAATTTTAGAGAGAAAGTGAGAGTGAGAGAAAGAGAGAAAGATCAATGTAAGAGAGAAATATCAATTAGTTGCCTCCCATATGCACACAACCTTGGTATGTGCCTGACTGGGAATCAATCTGGCGACCTTTCAGTACACAGGACAAGGCTTAATCAACTGAGCCACACAAGCCAAGGCTAGTTGTTTGTTTTTAATGTTTATATATCGTACCCATTGTTAAACATAAGTTTAAATGTTACTATAATAAGATCAATTAATCTTCCTTTATTTGTAATTAATCCATTTTTTCTTATTTAAAGTATCTCCCTCAGATCCAAGCTCAAAACTATATTCTTCTGAATTTTGTTCCAATAGTTACATTTTCTTTCATGTATGGGTCTTTAATCAATTTTTATTTTTAATAGTTGCAAGGATGAAGTCCATTTTCCACTAGCATTTATTAAATAATCCTTTTTCTATTGCATACACACACACACACACACACACACACACACACACACACATATATATATATATATATATATATATAGAGAGAGAGAGAGAGAGAGATTCATACATATACCCATAATCAGATTATTTGACTGTGTGGTAAAGCAATATCTTATTATCTGGTCAGATAGTTCCCTCTCTTTACTTTTACTTTTGTTTTAGTTATTCATTGACAATTAGTCATCCAAAAATTTTAGTGTTCAATTCTCAAAATTATTACATTGGAATTTTAAATAGAATTTCATTATGCTTATAGATTAATTTGGGAAGAACTGACATGTTTACAATGTTAAGCTTTCTTATTCATAAACATGATTAATTTTCTTTTTTTCCAAATAGAGATAGGAAATAATACCCCACTTTCCTCTTCACAAATCCTTGGATAATGGCAAAATGGTCCAGTTAGCTTTTACATAAGTGGTGTATACTTAGATAAAGATTTATTTGGAGGCTATTAAGACCTATCTCAGTTTATATCCTTATTTATAAACCAAGGGTATTGACTAGATCAGTGCTGGTCAAAGCAATTGTTGATGATTTGTTTATACCATGCACCAGGAGAAAGGAACTTGAACCAGAAAATTCTTACTTCATCAAGAAACGCTTCGAGGGGGGGAAATGTCAGTATGATCACTGGAGATGTCTAGGTTCACTTTTAACTCTAAATGTGATGATCTGATAATAGTTTATAAAGTTTTTTAATTTTGTAAAAATTCTAAATGTGAACAGTTTTGCTATAATTTACACAGTTCTCTTAGTGTATAAAAGCTGTTTCTATTAATTTTTAAAATTTTTTTAAATTGCTTTGATTTTTTTATGGATTATTTTAAACAATCTTGTTTCCTCTAATCTTTCACGTATCAGCACTTCCATTGTCATCTTTACAGAAGGTGGGAGCAGAGAGAAGACATAGATTAGAGTAGATAAAATAAAGCACATCATCATTTCTGTGCCCCAATGGCACAGGGAAGCCAGTTGGAAAAACACTAGACTAGTTGATAAATTGTAGAATCCAGAAAGTCAGCACAGCTCCATTTTACTTAATTAAGCACACTGTTCTAAGTGTTTCCTGGGAAAACACTTCACAGGGAAAGGAAATTTGTCCTAAATATATCTTCTTCATCTATAACCTTCTGAATTCCTTTTTTCTTCCTCTAAGACAATTTGAGTAGTTGATCTTTTGCTTCTCAATCCAAACCTCTTTGTTCAAATGCCTGTTCCATTGCAATCTTCTATTGGGGAAAATTGGCATCAACACATAATTGCACAATATTTGCCACCAAAGTAAGTGAGGGAAAAATAAAAGAACATAGTTAATGATAGGTATATTTCAACATTGTGGTAAGAGTTAAAGAAAGTGTAAAGCATTTTTAAAATGCTCCTTTGTACCCTCTCCAGCCAACTCTGGTTACTCTACAAAATTACCTGTGAAATTTCTTCAAACTGTAAAAATAGTTCTATAGGAATAATGCATAGAATCATTCTGATTACACAACAGGGGCTAGAGTAGAACATAGATGTATATAACCTTTTTGAATCTCCACAAGTAACAGTGACATGAAATTGCTAATCATGGTTTGTGAAGGGACCTTACTTGCCAGTCTCCAACCCAAATAAGTACACATCCAATTCTTGAACTTATCCATAACCCTTATCAAGTTGTGCAACCTGAATTCCCTCCATGACAATGGACACACTTTCCAAAGCAAACTATTCCAACTTCACACTTAAGAGTACTAGAGAGTCCTTCAAAATCAGTCTCATGACAGTTTCCACAAATTGGTCCTTTGTCTTTCCAATGAAGCTCTTTAAAACAAGTCCAAGTCACTCCACCCAATATGGCCTTTCAAATTTTTCAAGTAGATTGCCTACTGAAACATCCTTTTCCAGACTCAGCACCTTCATCTCCTCAATCTCTTCCCATAGGAAGTTTTCAATCTCTTTCGCCAATTCTGTTCTTGCCCCTGGAACATGTTGCAGTTTGTCTAGATCGGCTCTTAAAAGGCATCCCTAGAACAGATGAAATCCTTCATATGAAGTCTTCTTAGAACCCAGGAGACCAAATCTAATTTTCTTTCAATCTAGAAGCTATGCTTCATGAAATGTATTTTAATATTTTATTTTTACTATTCTCTGTGGCATCCATATCACACAAATCACGTTTAATTCGAATAACTTAAAATCCCTAAATTGACAAGCCACTTTCCACAAATTTATACTTGCCACTAACTTTTAATCCTAAGAGAAGGATATTCCATTTATCACTAAAAGTATCCATTGTATTCATTGTATTCATTTGATCGATGGTTACCACATCACCATTTTGGATTTTGCTTCTCTTGTCATTTGTAGTCACCGCTCAGCTTCTGTGCCATCTCTGTATTCATTCGCATCGCTGATGAACGTGCTCAACAGGAGTAAGACAAGAGTCAAGCTCTGTCTTGACAACAGGGATTGTCCTCCAGGCTGACATGGCTCCAATGGTTGAGCAGTGCTGATTGGTATCCTTTGAGCATATTTCTTCCACTAGCAATTAATTTCTTTAGTTGTACTAATTCCAAATCCATATTTCTCCACTATTTTCAAATGGACATAACAAGAAGTTCTTTCCAAATATTTTGGTCAAAACATTCTAAGCCTACTATAATAATCTTAAAACTCCTTTCTGTAGCCAAAAACAAAAGCAAATGAAGCCTGTGTGGCCTAACCTAGTCCCACTAAGTTTTATGGGTTTTGCTAAACGCTGTTTCCCACTCACAAAGTACCAAACCATCCCTTTAGTACTCTCTCCTAAAATTGTGCCCAAAGTTGATGAAAACCTATCCCTATCTATATCAGGTATACCTAGGCTCTCCAGATGCTCCTTACAGAATTTACTATATTTATCTGTCAGTAAAGGACAGTGACTGGCATGTGGCACATGAAGTATTTGATGAATATATTAAAGTGGCAACCCTTCACTCATTTTAAGCAATTAAAATTAAAGGCATCAAAAGGTTTTCAGATAACGGGTATCTTGGACAGACTCTAAGCTCTGTCCTGCCTTCTGGTATTTACCCTTTGCTTATTCCTTTCTCTTGAGTGTGAATGGGATCTGTGACTTGCTTCTAACCAATCAATATAGCAAAGGTGACAAGATGTATGTCTTTATAAGTATCTAGTACATTGTATAAAATTTGTAATGCCCATCTTATGAAAAGACTCTTTCTTGATGGTTTTGAGGAAGTAAGAAGCCCTGTGGGGAAGAGCCACACAGCAAGGAACTGAGGGCAGCTCCTGACCTGCAGACTGCAGGAAACTGAGGCCCTCAGACCCACAATCCACAAAGAACTGAACACTGCTGCCAACACCACGTGAGCTTGGAAGCCGGCCAAACCAGTTGGCCCCTTGATCTAAGCCTTGGAGAGACTCACTAAGCCACCATGCCTGGACTTCCTACCCACAGACACGACATGTCCAAAACATCTAGGAAGATTTATAAATACCTCAACCTTCAGAGTATTTGGAAAACAGCTCCCAGGTGATTCTGATGTTTACCCCTGGCTGCAAACCCTTGACCTAAACTAACTACCAATATTAATATAAAAATTAAATATTAAGTATGTGAGAATAGGGGTTTTCTTATTGTCACAGAACTAATGATTGGCAGAGCCAGGAGTCACTTTTCTCCTTTCACACTTATATTTTTGTCCATACCCTATGAACAGGCTTCTCCTCTGTCCTCAAACATGCAAAGCGTCTCATGCCTTAAAAGCAAAACAAGTGACTTTTCCAGGTCTTCCTGTATTTCTATTCTAGTCACTCTTTTCAAATTAAATCTAACTCTGTCTCTGCTATTTTCCCACTCACTTACTTCTAGGCTCTATGACTCTGACCTCACTAAATCCATTCACTATGATACCCATAACTTATTATAACCCACAGGACAGCATGCCCACCCTGCTATTTCCCCTATTATGGAGGCACCGCCCTAAGTGATAATAAAGAAGGGACAGAGGCAAAGATAAAGAACAGAGATAAATGCCCTAGACTTACCTTGGTTTGGGCTAGTTCGTGCTTTCTCAGTTCTACCAATAGAATGCCATTGAAGGTGTCAGAAACTGCCATGAATCCCAGGATTTACTTAATAGCTGACTTCACCACCTCGTCCGTCCCCTTGCCTTCTAGTGATTAGAGGAGATTTTGTTTTATCTTATCAGACCTACTAAAACATAACTAAGCCCTGGCTAGGTAGCTCCATTGGTTAGAGCAAGGTTCGAATACACGAAGGTTTTGGGTTTGATCCCTGGTCAGGGCACATACAGAAGCAACCAATGGGTGCATAAATAAGTGAAACAACAAATCTATCTATGTATCTATCTATGTATCTATGTATCTATGTATCTATGTATCTATGTATCTATCTATCTATCTATCTATCTATCTATCTATCTATCATCTATCTATCCCTCCCTCCCTCACCCTTCCTCTCTCCATTTCTCTAAAAAAAAAAAAATCAATAAATAAAAAAATTAAAAAGAATAACTTAGCCAGTAGTTAATTTGAGTTTCAGTCTTCTAGTCCTAAGAAATATAAATACTATAAAAACAAGACTGGTTGGAGGGGCTGGGCCAGAGACCAGTAATCTGAAAGTCTCTTCCTCAACAGAGAGGCCTCTTCTTTTCCTGTCATTAAGCATCCCTGTGGTCTGAGGCCTCCAGCAGTAAGAGGTGAGGGATGGTTCAGGCACACCTGGCAGGTCACTGCACCCATGTGAAGACAGAATTCCTGTTGATACAATTTCTTCCTTCCGCTAAAAATGTAGCAAATCTCTTCCTTTTTAATCGACAAGAAAATGTTAATTCACATGAATTGGAAGGATGGGAATAAATCAACTCTAAGGTTAGAACCTGATTCCTCCACAGCAGGCAGAAGCCAGCAGAGAAAGCACTGCCTAATGAATAAGATGCTCTAAAGGCACCAAAGGGGCAGAAGATAGACTGATTCCAGAAATGTCCAAGGAGGCTGCTCAAGGTGTGATCTATTCCCAGCCAATTGTGCATCCCGTTTTTGCTTTTCCCTAAAGACTGCAAGTTGTGTGGAAGTGTGGCTCTCAGTATTCCACTAACAGACACATCTCCACCTTTTTGTTATTTTGTTCACATTTATCTTAAGAAATCATGGTCTCCTTGGGCCATCTATGACATCTTGGTCTTATTTCCAGAACCCCGTTTCTTACCTGAGATTATAGATTTTGAATGCATCTAGCTTGTCACGTAATATCCTTGCCTCTGGCATGCGCCTGCCTTTCTTGTAAAACAATCTTTTCTATACCTTCTCTTAGGCCCCTTTTACATGCCTCTAATTTTAAACAGATTCATGTCATGCACGTTAATTCCTTCCCACCTCTACTCACACCCTTCAAGGAACACTCTGTGAAAGCCCCTTTCTTATCCTGAAACACGAGGCTCAGAAGTCACACTGTGAATAGGTTCTGTTATAGCACTAAACCTCTGACCGTAAAGATCCAGGGAGCATGTTTACTTATTTATGCCATGCCTCCCTCCAAATAGGACTGGAGGCAGCTCAGTGAGCATGTGAATAATGCTTATTCTCAAGGCCTTATTTACTGCGTTGTACCATAGTAGGTATCATTAGCCCCTTTTTCTCTTGGAAAACCTGACTTTGGGGAGGGTTGTTTGTTCATGAAATTTTCTGAAGTTCAGAAGGGACATTGAGGTCTTACTTCCTCTACTCCCAGAGGATTGTGGGAAGGAAAGAACCCAAACATTTGGGTGAAGCCACCTTGGGAGGCCCAGGTAATGGGAGCACACAGGAATGTAGGCTCCTCAGATGAGTGTTAATGCAGAGAGGTCAGTGCCCATAGGAGGGCCCCGTCTGGAAATGGGACTCCGAGAATTATTGAATGCTCCTGTTCCTGGCACCAGAGAATGGTGCCTGTTTATAGGGCTATTACATTTTTCTTCGTGATATCTGTGATTAGGGCTCTGTGGAGTTTGGAAGCCTCCACTGTCTAGAAATGTCTGGTTCTCATGTTTCTGCCTAGGAACTCAGGTCAAGAGAGAAAAACCAGTGGCTGAGAGCTCGCTGGGTATCTGGTACTGCGCTAAGCATTTTTGTATAATGTTTCAACTGATCCCTCTAAGAAATCTGCCAAATTAGCTATTGTTCTCCTTTTATAGATGAGGAAACTGATGCATAGAGAGGCAGCTGGTAAGTGAAGATGCTGGAAGTGGAGCTTGGATCTATTTATGACCTGCAGATATCCTAACTTTGTGCTATATTGATACTCAAAACTGCGCTTTGCATATAGTATGTGCAAGGCTAATGTTTGCTTGCAAGAATGTCATAAACTTTTCATCACTTTGAATATTTCTTGCCACTCCCTTCTGGCCTGCATAGTTTCTGTTGAGAAATCAGCTGACAGTCATATGGGCACTCCCTTGTAGGTAACTAACTGTTTTTTTCTCTTGCTGCTTTTAAGATTCACTCTTTGTTTTTTGCCCTTGGCATTTTAATTATGATGTGTCTTGGTGTGGTCCTCTTTGGGTCCCTCTTGTTTGGGGTTCTCTGCGCTTCCTGGACTTGTAAGACTATTTCTTTCACCAGGTAGGGGAAGTTTTCTGTCATTATTTCTTCAAATAGGTTTTCAATATCTTGCTCTCTCTCTTTTTCTGGTACCCCCATAATTTGGATGTTGGTACGCTTGAAGTTGTCCCAGAGGCTCCTTACACTATCTTCGTATTTTTGGATTCTTTTTTCTTTTTGCTCTTCCTCATATCTCAAATCATTGATTTGATTCTCAGGATCCTCTAGTCTACTGTTGAATCCCTGTATATTATTCTTTATTTCAGTCAGTACATGCTTAATTTCTGGCTGGTTCTTTTCCATTTGTTTTTGCATTCTCACTAAGATCCTTGAAAGTCTCACTAAGTTCCTTGGAGGTTTCTAGAAGATTCTTGAGTAACCTTATAACTGTGGTTTTGAACTCTATATCCAGTAGTTTGCTTTCTCCCATTTCTTTCATTTGTGACATGTTTCTTTGGCAAGAAATATTCAGTGATGAATAGCAAGAACCTACAACCAAGGTTACTCTACCCAACAAAGCTATCATTTAGAATTGAAGGTCAGATAAAGAGCTTCACAAATAAGAACAAGCTAAAGGAGTTCATCACCACCAAACCAGTATTATATGAAATGCTGAAGGGTATTCTTTAAGAGGAAGAATAAGAAAAAGTTAAAGATAAAAAATATGAACAACAAAGTGACAACAAATA
Organism: Cnephaeus nilssonii; assembly: GCF_951640355.1. Classification (NCBI taxonomy): domain Eukaryota; kingdom Metazoa; phylum Chordata; class Mammalia; order Chiroptera; family Vespertilionidae; genus Cnephaeus; species Cnephaeus nilssonii. The sequence goes on along the minus strand of NC_137072.1, from coordinate 76,702,897 downwards.
CATATCTATCAACAATTGAATCTAAAAATCAAATGAATAAAAAATCTGATGAACAGAATTAACTGGTGAATGGAATAGAATCAGAGGCATGGAAATGGAACAGACTGACAATTCTCAGAGGGAAGGGAGTGAAGGGGAGGGGGGATGCGGAAAGAGATTAGACAAAGATTTTATATGCATGTATGCATTACCTAAAGAACACAGACAATAGGATGGCAAGGGCCTGGGGCGGGGTGGGAACCGGGTGGAGGGGAGCTATGGGGGAAAAACGAGGGACCTCTGTAATAATCTCAACAATAAATATTAATTTAAAAAAAAATGTCACGAACTATACAAACAACTCATTCCACAGATATTGACTGAGTGCCTACTATGTGCCAGACACTATGAATCAACATAGGATACGTCCTACACTAAAACTGCAATTCAAATGTAAATCAGCTTTAATCTATGAAAATGAAATTAGGCCAGCAGGAAGCCATAAATGAGCCTATTAGAATACATCCCATAAGAGGAAGAGCAAGCAGAAAAAATGAGGTGAAGGGCCGATGAGATAATGTAATTTTAAAATTGGCTCCTGTTCTCATGAAACACTTTTAAGATTTCACTGCAAAATTACACAGTCATCAAGAATATTCCATTTTTTAAAAGACTTTCTCACTTGGGTCAGTGCATAAATAATAATACACATTTAAAAATGCATGACTATTCATTAAACCATTGACCACTTCCAGCCTATTGAGTACATAAGTATTTTAAAAATTACTTTAATACATATTTACCCAATAGACCAGAAAAGTTCCTTTGGTACACGGTGTGCATTTTAAAAGCTGCCTGCATAAGGAGTTATCCCATCTGAACCAGAGTCTGCTGCCAACTCCATAACATGCATTTTAAAGAACAACCTAATTATGTGCTTAGCCAAGAGAACAAAGTTAATACAGAGGGTCAATAATTATTACCTTCCTTTACTACCTTTTATTCTTTTCTGACAAATAAAATGGAAGAAAAAGGTTTATATCTGCCCTCTTGTCTACTTTATTTTGTCAACTAGTGTCCTGGTGCCTTAGTCACCCCCACTTTCCATAAAACAAAGAAGGAAGAAGGTAAGGGGAGGGAGGGGAAGAAAAAGATTTTTTTAAAAAGAAGAAAACTATGTGTAATTAAAATAAGTGCCTGGTTTATAATAAATGTGAAAGTTCAAAAACCCATCCTTTAATGTATATTATTTTCTCCCTTTCTCTCTAGTAATAATTTAACCTATAGACTCTTTAGCTCCAAAATTTTCACTTCTCCTGTTTACTTTATGTTTAAAGAACTATGATTACCTTTCCTCTTTCTCCACAGTAAGATATGATGATACAGGCTTCCTTCTCTACTTGCACAAAAGCACAAAGGTCCTCGAGGACCTAGTCATAAAGTTTTTCCAATGTCATGATGGGGGCAGGGGTTCTCAGGAGAAAACCCATTCCTGTTCACACAAATTAAAATAAAAAGCTGTATTTTAACAGGTAGACTAATTCACTAGTGTCCCACTCACTGTCCTCATGTTGTCACACTGTCAACAGTGATATCATCCACCTGTGAGGGGCAACTGAGAGACCAGGAGAGCAACCTTGACAACTCTGTGTAGAAGCCTCTCCTTTGGTTTCTGGTGATGTATAACCACCCATTTAGCTCTAAAGAACACACCCAGAATGGAAACGCCACTTAGTATCTAAGTCTCAGATGTCAGCTAGTCATAGAACAGTGGGTTATACTATGTCTGTGAGTACAGATGGCTATTGTCTCCGCTACTCCTAAGTGCTATTCTCTGTCACTCCCAACGGTGACATCAGACTTATGGTGGTATTTATTTTATTTTTAAATATTCATTTTGAACAGAGTCTTACACACTACTCCTCTACTGTTAAATCAATTACAGTCTATCTACAAAAAGAAAATGCAGAAACAATTCACAAGTTCACAGAAATTCTCTTTGAGAATTAAGAATTGTCTGCCTTCTAGATGAGATGAATTCAGGTTTGTTAAGGAAGAATGAAAAAGACCAAATTCAAGTTTTCTTTCTATCACTCTGTTAAGCAGAGAATCAGAGAGGTGGAAGAGAGCTCATGCAGCCTTCATATGCCAAAATAACATTCCTAAATTTCAATGTAAGCACCAATCAAAACATTGTGTTTTCATTGTCAGAAGCAAGATAAAACCTCAAAAACACATGAAATTCTCTATATAAAATTATAAAATTTATGGCATATTCTATTTGTTCTGCCACAAAAAGAACACATTTCTATTCAAGCAAAAAACTAAAAAAAAAAAAAAAAAAGACTTCCATCATCAACTGGCATAAAGACCTACAATTACTACATCCAATGTTTTAAGCTTCATCTTATAAACTTTTTCATGCACGTCTATGCTTCAAACCACTCCATTCTCATTTCTGCTCTCACCACCCCATTGAAGCCACTCCCACTTTAGGACATCCATCTCTTCTTGCTCCTATATGACTACTGTACTTTTCTTACCTATTCAACACTTCTTAAGCATAAATGCCTACTCATTAAATATGTGTGCTCCCTTACATTCTGTATATATCATCTATGGACAAGCCCCTCAATACTACGGTTTCAACTGTCATTTACATGCTGATGACTTCCAAATATTTATCTCCAAAACAAAGTCTACTTTTGCTTTTCTTCTTGACATGTCCACTTGGATATTCCACAAATTCAAACAAATCAAAAAACAAATTCATCCTCTTTAAACCTAAATCTGTTTTTTTCTTTTTTATTTCATCTTTCAGAAAATGGTATCTATTTAGTCATTGAAGTCAGAAACATCTAGCAGAGTGCCATAACAGATTAAGTACCTCTTTCTTATAATGAGATAATTTGTTTGTGTTAATTTTTCTTTCTCACATGATACAGTGATTTTATCATTGATTTTCTAGAAATGACATCCAATAAAGGTTTAGTGAATGAATAAAAAAATTGAATTTATCTAGGAAAACATTGGTAACTGCAAAAGTCTTGCTTTGGGATTAAGTAGATTGTGCCCACTGTACAAGGATGTGCCCACTCTACAAGTGAATACTGCTGCATCCAGCATCTAAAACTATCTGGCACATAATAGGTGTTTAATAAACATCTGTTGAATGAAGGAAGAAAATGACTTTTGAGAGAGACTGTATTTTCCACATTCTTCATAAGAAATCTAAATTTCTAATTATAGCAGGCATTAGTTATCTATTGCTACATAATAAATTACCCCCAAAATTTAGTGGCTTTAAACAACATTCATTATCTCATAGATTCTTTGATTTGAGAACCTGGAGATGATTAACTGGGTTCTCTGGCTCTCTGAGTATCTCACAAGGCTGCAGTCATCTCAAGCCTCAACTGAGAAGAACCTTCTTCCTCGGTCCTTTACATGTTGTTAGAAAAATTCAATTCCTTGCAGCTTGTTTGAAGGAGGCCTCAGTTTTTCATGAGTTCTTGGCCAGAGACCTCCTTTGCTGTTTATTTTGTTGTTTTTTGTTTTGCCACATGGGCAACATGGCAGCTTGCTTCCTCAGTCCAAGCAAGTGAGAGGGCAAGAGAGAATGCCAACAAGATGAAATCACAACCTTTTGTAATCTAATCATGGATGTGACATCTATCACTTTTGAAACACCCTAGTCATTAGAAGTCGCTAGGTCCAAACACACTCAAGGGGCGGTGATTACATGAGGCTATGAACACCAGAAAGGCAGGGTGATTTCAGAGGGTACTTAGGAGAGTATCTAAGCATGATGTGGTGGGCAGTTTGTGACATAGCTCTCCTAGAAAGTAGGAAGCCATCAAGAGCAGAAGTACTGGGGCTATGGCTACAACTAGAACTACACTTATATAACTGTCCCAATCATGTGAGGAAATAGACACCCCTTTCCACCATTTTTAGTAAAAACAAAATTTCCTATGGACAAAGAAAAAGCCTATCTTCTCTTTTCTCTACTATATAAAAAAAGTCTTTAAGAATTAGATTTGATTAAATTGCAAGCATTTTTTTAAAACCCTGTAGTCAACACCTAGACTTTCCCCTTCCCTTTTCTATAAAGGCCAACCAACTATGTAAAGTGACAATGGGGTGCTAGACACCCTTGTCAATTTGTTCAGTCTTATTTTGAGCTGGACTCAACATTAGGGACCAGATGTAGATGCCTAGGTCAATATCTGTCTGGCTACAACTTCCCCAGACAATTGACCTATTGACTAACTCAAAGATAAATTCCCATCAATGGTTTCAAATTCCACATAAACTCAAAGGACATTAAATCTACTTATTTTTGTCTTGCTTGGCATCCATAGTAGATGAAGAACTTATAAACCTGATTACATGAATAGTGGTTGGTTGTAGACATCAACTCAATTATGAGTTGAACAAGACATTAAGTTTGGAAATTAATAAAATGATATGTGGGAATTTAGAGTGTAAAAGAGGATTCTTTTGGCCATGAATGATTAAAACTGCTTGGTTAAAATACTTCATAGGCTTTCATATAGAGCTTCAAAAGCAAAAGCTTATTTTCTGTATATTTACTACAATCTATTCATTGCTTTTAGTTCATACTCCAAAATCAAAGCCTTGCCAGAAAAAAATAACAAAAAAGAGTTTGAGTCCTTATTGGAAGACAGTAAATTTGAGATGGTTGATTGTGAATTAATCGTCTCTGAGCATTTTTGGAATTGCTGCTGGTGTACTTTCTTATTGCTAACAGGATCCCTAATAATGATGATGGGAACTGTTTCAAGCAAGATCATGCAATTTAGTTTTGCTTTTTTTTTCTAGACCTGTGCATGTGGCAGTAATTGATTCTGTTTAGCTCAGTTCTTGGGCTAAAGTTTATATATTAATGGCCTTGGATTTGGGGACTCATAAAGAGGTGGGGAGGGACTGGAAACTAAAGAGTAGTTCAGTGCTTTTTATGTCGAAGAAACCCTGAAAAGGTACATGGCTCACACTCCATGTAGGGAAGGAGGATGAGTGAATTAAGAATAAAAAAAAATGAATAACTGACAACAATCTCAAATGGCAGCCTTATCATGGGAGGGGCTCTGGTCTGAGAATTGTAATCCTACCTTTACCTCCATCCTACTGTGTGATCTTGGAGCTAAATTTTGTAATCCACAAAATAAAGAGTATTAAAGTACTTGATCTGGAATGACCACGCTGGCTATAAATTTCTCTACTGTCACCTGGTAGAGGATAGTCAACCAAAAAATGGTGAAGTACGTAAGTCTGGCCTACAACCTCCTGATCAGTTTACATTTCCTTCCTCTTGGCACATTTCCCCAAGAACGCTCTCCAACCTCCAGATCATGTCCTGAGTGAGTATGTTCACTCCGCAGGAAAACTGTCTGGTAATTAATGCTACATAGTTGACGAGTAATAAAGATGTTAGCTGATAATGGCTGCATGCATGACCCTTTCCACAAGTAATAGCATTTTAAACCTAAATAGATTCTCAAAGACTAAAACATTATGACCCAAAAGATTGAAATTATAATGATGAACTAAGAGGAAGTAGAGTTAATTTCTGGAGCACTTATCTACCCTGCTTACTCATGAAGCTGTCCTGTATGATTTGTTTAGAGTGAGAGTTTGAGGCAGAAAGAGTTGAAAGAATGCAGTATTAGCAGATTTTGAAATCATACAGATTTGGAATTAAGTCCCTGCTCTACCATTTGCTAGCTGTTTGAGTTTGAGCAATTTACTAATCTGTATGATCTTAAATTTTCTCCTCTGTAAAATGGGATTAATTTTACTGATGTCTCAGAATAATGTTTACAAATAAAGGAGACAATATATCTGGCACATAGTACCCATGTAACAACTGCTAACTATCATTACTAGTACCTCTTCCCTGGGAACATAGTGATGAACCACATTTTAAAAATCAAATGATGTTATTTTCACTCCATATGGAGAACTACAAAAAACTTTGCTGTCTTATGAAATTAATATACAATATAAGATCTCTTACTATAAAATAATGACACTAACTCAGCATAGAAAATATCAGTCTGGTTATTTTACTAGTATACTTTTAAATAATGAAGTGTTTGTTGCTTTACCTTGTAAAATCAAACCTTTTTTACTTTTAATGGATAACTCATAGTCCCTCATTAATGACAGTTTCCCTGAGTCTTCAAAATTACCTATTATGTTTAGATAATCTTTAAATGATGGAAATCAATTCAATTGAAATGGAAAGGAACTGGCCCCATGCTATGAATCAAATAAGTCCAAATAGTAAGCTAATCCAAAATGGAAGCTCCCTGAATCCAAACTCTTCATTAGCCCTACTCAATATTACTATGGTAGCATTACTTTACGATTTAAATCCCTTTATGTTTTATTCAGATCTATAGATTTTTGCTCTAAAAACAAACAAACAAAAAAAAAAAACAAGTATTGAGTAACTATAGGGCATTGGGCTTGGAGAGAGTTCCCTTCAACAAGGACCAAGAGAAAGCCTCACACAGGGAGGTCTGCATATTCAAAGTGAGATTATCACCCTCGGCCTTCCTCCAACTTTTCATTGCAGGATCCAGAGGGAACCCTATGTGCTAAATGTAAGCCTAACCCTGGTCCTTTACACCCTCACTGCCTAATGCCACACCCAAACTTTGCAACTCCAGGTAAGAATGCCATCCTTTTGCCTATCTCAACATGGATGGTCTGATCTACCCTTGGGACAATCAGAACTAATTTCATATTGCCTTTTATTACTGTTTACGGTCTCATCACAGGAAACCCAGGACTCCCTGGTCATCCTTCTTTCCTAAACTTTATTCTTATTTTCCCTGAGACAAATGAAACAATCAGATGACTTTCACAAGTTTTACTTTTATACCCACCCACCTATCTGCCTATAATTTCTTCCTTCTCTCTCATTACTATGAATTAACTGTCCATGTTCCTAGATAAGGTTAACTCCTCCACTTTGCAATAGACGGCATCATCTCTTGCATGCTTGAGAATATTGGTCCAGATGTTTTCTTCTCTCTCTTGGAATTTGAGGTTAATTTTCCTAGTGCCTCTCTTCCAGCATCACACAGGTGTGGTATTATTTCTCCCATTGGAACAAACAAAAAATGTCCCTTGATTTCACCTCCCCTGCCAAATACAGACCATTTTCTCTCCTTCCCATTATCAAAAACACCTAGAAAGAAGTTCCTGTGCCTACTATCTACAATTTCTCTCTCCCTATTTTCTTTTTAAATCCATTCAAATAAGGCTTTTTCCTTCACGATGCCACTGAAACTTTTTATTCTTATCCTTGTCTACATGACTTCACCATCACTAAGGCAGTTCTTAATTCTCATCCTATTTAACCTACCAGCATCATTAGACACATTTGATCATTTACTCCTTCTTGGCATGATTTCTAAACGCCACAGTCCCCTGACTTTCTCATTTGCACCAGATATTTCTTTCAGTCTGTGGGCTAGTTTCTCCTCAGCTCACCAACCTCTTAATAATGGACTAACCCAGGAATTGGTCCCTAAACCTCTACACTTACTCCTTGATGATTTCATTCAAGGCTTTAAATACTGCCTCTCTATTGATGACTCACAAATTCCATCTCCATCCAGGACCTCACCCCTCAGCCTCAAACTGCTACTCAGCTTCTCCACATACATGTCTAATAGGCATCTCAAGTATAAAATGCCCCAACTGGACTCCTATATTGACCCTTCTCCCCAAACCTTCTACCACAGTCTTTCTTAGTGAAGAGCAGCTTCATTCTTTCAGTTGCTCAGGCCAAAAACCTCAGAGTCACTCTTGACTCTGCTGTCTCACACATACACACATCCTATTCTATCCAACACAAAATCCTAACAACTTCATCTTCAAAATATATCCACATCTCATGCACTTTTCACCACCTCCACACTACTCTGCTGGACCCGGCCACCACCGCATCTTGCCTAGATGATTGCAACGGCCTCTCAAGTGGTCTCCCTGTATCTGTCTGTGAATTCTCAACACTAGGGCCACAGGAATCCTAGGAAAACTTATGTCAGACCTTATCGTTCTTCCACTCAAAAATCTCTAATATTCCCCTATCAGTAAGATTATGTGACAATATGTTTACAATGGTCTCCCAGGCCCTTTAGGATCCCATGCTATGGCTTGGCTCCCTAATATCTCTCATCTCCTATAATGGCACTCCTCTACGTTCCTGCTGGGCATGTTGCTTCTCATCAGACAGGTGTGCTTCACGAGTGTTTGCACTTTCTGCCCTAATGGCCAGGAATGTTCTCCTCCAGATGTCTGCAATACTCAGTCCTTCACCTCCTTATGCTTATTCTTTGTTCACATGTTCTCTTCTCAGAAAGGTTTGTCCCAATCTCCATATTTAAAAACAGAAACCCCAATTGTGACCCTCGCATGCTTTGTTTTTCTCTCTTGAACTTCCACTATATAACATACTATGTATTTTCTTTATGTTCTTTATTAACTGCCCATCTCTATTAAGAAGGAAGTTTCATGAGAGTAAGGATTTTTACTTTCATTTTATTCTCTGCTATCTTGGGTACCTAAAACAGAGCATTTTGAAACCCAAAAAATAGACAACATAGCCAATTATAGTGTTGAAATAATAATAATAAATATGCCATGCTTACTATGTGTCAAGCACTGTTTTAAGGGCTTTACATATGTCTTTATATTCATACTAGAGGCCCGGTGCACGAAATTCATGCATGGGTGGCATCCCTAGGCCTGGCCAGTGATCATGGCCAGTCCAATCAGGGCCAGGCCAAAGAGGAGGCAATAGTCTCCAGACCAGGCGCAGAAGGAACAGACTCCAGATGTCACCGCCGCCATCGTCAGCACCCTGCCACAGTGTGGTTCCTCACCCCCACATGGTTCCCCACCTCCCCTCCTTCTCCTTTCCTCACCACAGCAGGTGGGTGGTGGGCCAATCAGGGCTTGCCAACCCGGGGAAGGGACAGGGCATGGGAGGTTGGCCACTGGCCCTGAGGAGGGAGCCATCCCTTGGCCCCCTGGGAAAGGGGCCGTGTCTACTGCCACCCACCCCCAGTTTCCCATCCCAGCCCGGGGCCCGGCCCCAATCAGGCTATAGGGGCCTGCCAGCCAAGGGGAGGGACAATGGGCCTGCCAGCCTGGGGGAGGTTGGCTATGGGAGTGCACTGACCACCAGGGGGCAGCTCCTGCATTTGAGTGTCTGCACCCTGGTGGTCAGTACGCATCATAGCGACCGGTCGTTCTGGTCATTCTCGTCGCTTAGGCTTTTGTATCCTATCTAATAAAAGAGTAATATGCAAATTGACTGTCACTCCAAGACACAAGATGGCTGCCCCTATGTGGTCAAAGATGGCTGCCCCAATGTGGACAAAAGATGGCCGCCACAAGATGGCCTGTAGGGGAGGGCAGTTGTGGGCAGTTAGGGGTGACCAGGGCAGCAGAAGAGGGCAGTTTGAGGAGACCAGGCCAGCAAGGGAGGGAAATGGCAGGGGGACCCAGGCCTGCAGGGGAGGGCAGTTGGGGGGGAGACCAGGCCTGCAGTGGAGGGCAATTGTGGGGGGACCAAGCCTGCAGTAGAGGACAGTTGGGCAGGACCCAGGCCTGCAGGGGAGGGCAGTTGGGGAGGGGGCCAGGCCTGCAGGGAAGGGCAGTTGTGGGTGATCAGGTCAGCAGGGAGGGCAGTTAGGGGAGACCGGGCTGGCAGAGGATGGCAGTTGGGGGAGACCAGGTCTGCAGGGGAGGGCAGTTGTGTGCGATCAAGCCAGCAGGGAGGGCAGTTAGGGGTGACTGGGCCAGCAGAGGAGGGCAGTTGGAGGAGACCAGGCCAGCAGGGGAGGGCAGTTAGGGGCAATCAGGCTGGCCAGGGAGCAGTTAGGCGTTGATCAGGCTGGCAGGGGAGTGGTTAGGGGGTGATCAGGCTGGCAGGCAGACGTGGTTAGGGGCGATCAGGCAGAGGCAGGCGAGCGGTTGGTAGCCAGCAGTCCTGGATTGTGAGAGGGATGTCCAACCGTCCGTTTAGGCCCGACCCCACCAAGATCGGGCCTAAATGGGTGGTCAGACATCCCTCAAGGGGTCCCAGATTGGAGAGGGTGCAGGCTGGGCTGAGGGACACCACCCCCCACCCCCCCCACCCCGCCCCGTGCATGAATTTCTTGCATCGGGCCTCTAGTATATAGATAATTAACTAATTTCATCTCCACAACAAATATTTGAGTATATAATACTTCCGTGTTCATTTCAAAGGTGAATAAATGAGGCCCAAAGTGTTTAAGAAACTCCCTCAAGAATGTAGAGATATAAGCCTAACCAGTGGACACAGGCAACAGGGGGGTGAGGGCATGAGCAGGGGGGTGGGAGGGCAATGGGGGGATAAGGACACATATGTAATACCTTAATCAATAAAGAAAAAAATAAAATAAAAATAAATAAATAAACAAATAAATAAAAGAATGTACCAAGAATATGTGGGGAATCAGAATTTGAACCTGGAACTTATACTTATCTTCTCTAGATTCTGTATCTTTTGTTTAAATTAAAAAAAATAAGATCTTTCTTGCAGAGTTGTATAGATAATATATGCAAAATATAGAGACAATAGCACAGTGTCTAACTCGTGCAAGTCAGTACCTGGAAGCAATAATTCTGCAGCAACTGCTGAACATACAGAGAAAAACTTAGTACAAGGAATCTGAAAACACCTTTTTAAATGCTATGTTACACAATCTCTCAATTTGTGTTTTGATTGGCAGCACCATATTTGAATTCTTCAAAATCACACAAATAAAAATTAGTCTTTTCTGTCTATGGAAACAATAAATTGGGGTTTTGTTTTTGTGTTTGTTTTCTTCTCCTACTAGCTGTGTTATGCAAGCCTGTATTAATGTGCACACAGTCTCACAAAGCAGGCATATTTATTTTTCAAGTCAAAGGGGAGAGGCTTTATAAGCCACTCATTTTTTTGTTTTGTCTAAGATATTACTCTGTTCTTCATTTAAGCTAGCCGGGCTCCAGATGAAGAAATCTTTAAACCCCAGGCCTACTGACTTGCTCGAGTTCTGCTCCAGTACCACAGAGGGGCCAGAAATAAGGCCCCATACAGAGGCTTTGAAAGGACTTGGTAAATTGTTATACCCATTAGCATTCCAGTGCCCCCAAAATACCTTTGCAGCAGGTACAACAGTATGGGGGCTCTACTTGATTTGCATTCTGGAAAACAAACTAAAAGGTCAACATGCATGTATATTTATAATGGGATTGGTATTTACTAATCAATGCAGGGAAACGTTTCTTCCTTCGTAGCAATTTCTCAAAGTTTTCTGGGAAGAGCCTACAGTGAGCCTTAGAAAGCTCTTACAAATCATACTTCAATTTCTTCTAAGGCAGTTGGGATAAAGAAGAGTGGTCAAACTAATAGTCTATTGACTGTACAATTTCAATACCAAGACTAAGATGCCAATTAAAGTAGTATATTTTTCATGTTCATTAAAGGGGGGTATACTGTGATGTAATTGGAGTAGAAAGCATTAAAAAAAGAATGCTTGTTTTGAAACTACACTATAGCATAAAGTCCTTGGACTGGCAAAATTCTTTAGTTGGAAACTATGGGTGGCGTATGTCAATTTCATCTTTTATCAAAATAGCGATCATAACATTACACGTCTTCTTCCAGTAATAATGGGTAAAGCAGGCTTCCACTCCTAATTCCCAATTCTATAGATTTATAATTTATTAGTCATTTTATCCCGATGCACTAGTTCTGGAAATATTTGTATGACTCATAGAGAGATCTAGAAAAATACATTAATAATCAAAGCATCACTTTTGGAATATAAAATCAGAGTTTCTCACTATACCTCCATTTGGTTTATCAGGCTATGTTGTCTGATAGGACCGTTTCTCCAGAATCCATATCCTTCATATCAGGTGACTCCTGTCACCAAACATAGCACCTGCACCAGGAAGTGTCATGGAAATGCTAGGACACAGCTTTTC
>NC_137072.1:74195873-74205873 GCF_951640355.1 Cnephaeus nilssonii | reverse complement strand
GGGGTGTCAGGATGAGTGTCACTCTCCTCCTGTTGGGTGGTCCCTCTTTGCTCCTAGCACCGCCCTGCCTGGCATTGGCCTTCCTAGACCTTTTGGCTCCACTCTTCCGTGTTCAGTCAAGTACAAGGACCAGCAGACCTGCTTCCTGGGAGTTGGCACTCACTGTGTGGAAGCTCCCGGGGAGACTATACCCGGGACAGGTGGAGACTGCCAGGCCCTTGCTTCTGGGCCGGGTGAGGGAAGACTGAGTTTATGGAAGGTGTTGCTCTGTTGAACAGTTAGACGCTGTATAATGAGTAAAATTGCTGAGGGAGGGATGGGTTAGACTTGGCCTACAGTTGTCTATTCTGTCCTGCTTAGGGTGAATGCCCCGGAGTGCCTTTGCTAGAGAACAGGGTGAATGCCCCCATGTGGACATAAGATGGCCACCACAAGATGGCCAGCAGGAGAGGGCAGTTGGGAGGCACCCGGCCTGCAAGGGAGGGCAGTTGAGAGGGACCAAGCCTGCAAGGGAGGGCAGTTGCAGGTGATCAACCCTGCAGGAGAGGGCAGTTAGGGGTGACCAGGCCGGCAGAGGGAGTTCACAGTTAGTATCAGGGCTGGAAGAGCGTGGCAGTCAGGAGAAATGGGGCTTTGTTTTCCCCCTTTAGAATGGGAAGGGAGAAATAGGATCAACACTTACAGGGCACCGTTGTGTATCAGACACAGTGGGAGACACTTTGTTGACAGCATTTGATTCTATAAAAATCTCTCTCTCTCCCTGTATATAGCTCCCGTAAAAGACATTATATAGATTGATCACCGAACAGAATAAAGTTATATTTCTTTAAAAATATTCACCAATTCCGGCTTTTTATGGTGCCGGTCAGTTTTGCCTCTATTATAAGCTATTAGGAATGGAAACTGTATTGAAATCTTAACTTTAATGTGTAGTTTTAGGGGCCTCACACTTACCTAAAGACTTTAGAACCATTTTACTTAAAAATGAGCACTTAAAAATCAGGTGCAACCCTGGCCAGTGTTGCTCAGTGGTTAGAACGTCGGCCCATCACCAAAGGGTTGCGGGTTCGATTCCCGGTAAAGGGCATATACCTGGGTTGCAGGTTTGTTTCTTGCCTCTGGATGGGGCATGTGCTGGAGGCAACCAATCGATCTCTCTCTCTCACCCTCCTTCCCTCCCTCCCTTTCTTCCACTGTCTCTGAAAAGCAGTGGAAAAAAATATCCTCTGGTGAGGGAAAAAAAAAAAAAAAGGTCAGGTGTAGCTATTTGTTTTTCTAGAGATGGTTATCATCATTATAATCATCACTACATATTAAATATTAAAAGTGCTATGCTCAGTAAACACCAGTAGCAAGTTGAGATTCCTTATCAGTCTTGCCTGGGGAACTTCAGGTCACCTTAAGGATTTCTGAGAGGCTTTCTGTGAATAAAATCCCCATGCAACTCATGGGGAAGAGAAGTATTTCCCTGTTTTTCAAAGCTTTTACCATTTATTTCCTTGCATGCCTGAGCCTAAGGATAATTGGTAGCATTAATATTAAAGTATTCAGCATTCAGAATGATCTGTAAATAAATTACATATGTAATTATCTATTAATAAACATAAGCATTTATTTTTTTATGTGAAAAGTTGCCTTTATCCAAAATATAAAAATAGAAATCATCCCTTGTCCTGAGGAGTGATGTATGTTTGGAGTGTGGACCCTCATGCAAACATTTCATCAGCTGACTTGCCCCCTGTTAACTGCAGAATTACTGCATGCCTTTTGAAGGTGTTTCCCCCCCCCCCCCCCATGAGCTGAAATTATTGCCCAAGTAAATTAGTAGTGTTCCTTTGATTATAGCCTCTAGAGCTGCTTATGGACACTCTTATGGATTTGTGAGTAATAAGCTAACAAATTATTTATATTTCATTTATTAAAATGTTTAGGATTATACATACTGATCTATTTCTTATTATATAAAGTGCCAGACACATAATCTCTGAGGCATCAGGACTTATACTATAATTCTGTTTAAGGATTTTTAGGCATGTACTTCTACAAAATCTATGAGATTTATTTGGCCCCATAAATAAAGTATTTATAATATCTTTTTTTTTATAACCTATCACTCATCCAGGGTCATTGCCTCTTCTACATTTTTCTTTTCATAATTAAAAAGAAATAATAAATACTCTTAATATTGCTTCCCTTCCCTATATCCTTTTTTATTGTTTTTTTTATTGATGAAGGTATTACATATGTGTCCTTATCCCCCCATTGCCCTCCCCAACCCCCCACTCATGCCCTCACCCCCCTGGTGTCTGTGTCCATTGGTTAGGCTTATATGCATGCATACAAGTCATTTGGTTGATATCTCCCCCTTACCCCTGCCCTCCCCTACCTTCCCTCTGAGGTTTGACGGTCTGATCGATGCTTCTCTGTCTCTGGATCTGTTTTTGTTCATCAATTTATGTTGTTCATTATATTCTACAAATGAGTGATATTTATCTTTCTCTGACTGGCTTCAATGCTCTCCAGTTCCATCCATGCTGTTGCAAATGGTAAGAATTCCTTCTTTTTTACTGCAGCATAGTATTCCATTGTGTAGATGTACCACAGTTTTTTTCTTCTTTTTTAAAAATATTTTTTATTGATTAAGGTATTACATATGTGTCCATATCCCTCCATTTCCACTCCCCCACCCTACTCCCATACATGCCCTCACCCCCCCCCCCCAGTGTCTTGCATCCATTGGTTATGCTTATATGCATGCATACAAGTCCTTCGGTTGATCTCTTACCTCCCCTCCCCCCCCCCCACCAGCCTTTCTGCTGTAATTTGACAGTCTATTCGGTGCTTCTCTGCCTCTGTATCTATCTTTGTTCATCAGGTTATAATGTTCTTTATTATCCACAAATGAGTGAGATAATGTGGTATTTTTCTTTCACTGAATGGCTTATTTCACTTTGCTTAATGCTCTCCAGTTCCATCCATGCTGCTGCATATGGTAAGAATTCCTCCTTTTTTACAGCAGTGTAGTACTCCATTGTGTAGATGTACCACAGTTTTTTAATCCACTCATCTGCTGATGGGCACTTAGGCTGTTTCCAAATCTTAGCTATTGTAAATTGTGCTGCTATGAACATAGGGGTGCATATATCCTTTCTGATTGGTGTTTCTAGTTTCTTGGGATATAGTCCTAGAAGTGAGGTCCCTGGGTCAAATGGGAGTTCCATTTTTAGGTTTTTGAGGAAACTCCATACTGTTCTCCACAGTGGCTGCACCAGTCTGCATTCCCACCAGCAGTGCACGAGGGTTCCTTTTTCTCCTCATCCTTGCCAGCACTTGTCATTTGTTGATTTGTTGATGATAGCCATTCTGACAGGTGTGACATGGTACCGCAGTGTCATTTTGATTTGCATCTCTCGGATGATTAGTGACTTTGAGCATGTTTTTATATGTCTCTTGGCCTTCCTTATGTCCTCTTTCAAAAAGTATCTACTTAGGACCGTTGCCCAGTTTTTGATTGGGTTGTTTATCTTTCTCTTGTTAAGTTGTATGAGTTCCCTGTAAATGTTGGAGATAACATTGGCAAATATGTTCTCCCATTCAGTGGGCTTTCTTGTTGTTTTGTTGATGGTTTCTTTTGCTGTGCAGAAGCTTTTTATTTTGATGTTGTCCCATTTGTTTATTTTCTCTTTAGTTTCCATTGCCCTAGGACCGTGGTCGGCAAACTGCGGCTTGCGAGCCACATGCGGCTCTTTGGCCCCTTGAGTGTGGTTCTTCCACAAAATACCATGGCCTGGGCGTCTATTTTGAAGAAGTGGTGTTAGAAGAAGTTTAAGTTTAAAAAATTTGGCTCTCAAAAGAAATTTCAACCGTTGTACTGTTGATATTTGGCTCTGTTGACTAATGAGTTTGCCGACCACTGCCCTAGGAGCTGTATCAGTGAAGATACTGCTTTGGCATATGTCTGAGATTTTGCTGCCTGTGGATTCCTCTAATATTTTTATGGTTTCCCATCTTATGTTTAAGTCCTTTATCCATTTTGAGTTTATTTTTGTGTATGGTGTAAGTTGGTGGTCTAGTTTCATTTTTTTGCATGTATCTGTCCAATTTTCCGAACCATTTATTGAAGAGACTGTCTTCACTCCATTGTATGTTCTTGCCTATATCTTCTTGGCAGTAGCCATAACAAATTTTAGGAATCTTGGAGTAAGACTAAGTTGCTTTAGGTAAGCCAGGGAAGGCAGTACTTAAGTTATATTTTGGGAATATTGCTGATTAGTTCTAAAAAGAATGCTATAAAGTGCCAAGTGTTGTGGAATCTTTGCTTTAAAGTAGAGAGAAAAGAAATTCAGTTGATTATAGAAAGAGCAATACTGTGGATAAAAATCAAATTTGGAACATCTCTCTGTGTTAGAGATGTATGTAGGAAGCTGAGGGTAAAGGGTGGGTTTGCTGTGGTGATTGTGGGGGGTCTAATCCATAGTCCAGAAATCTACTTCCCTCACGGTCACCCAGCCATCTCCATCCTCCTCTCCCAGGACTCACATCTCAGGTTGTAAAAAGTATTTATATGCTGTTTTATTCCAAACAGGTTAGTGTGAAGGGAAAATAATGATTGCATGTTTAGAAGAGTAGAGTTAGTGTATAAAATGCCTGTCACGAAACTCTGCCTGCCCACTACAGGTTGGCCCAAGATTTGTCTCTTCTATTTCTAGCAGCCAACGTGACGAAGGACACATAATCAGTTGTAAGACTGATAGTATAAATATAGTATATGTATTACAACAAAACAAAACACTGCCAGAGCAGTGACGGAGTGCTCCCTGGTCTTGATACTGACACCTGAGAGAGAGTTCTGTGGGCCTTTATGCCTTAACCGGTGACAGTATCCTTGACTTCCCTGAACCTTGGATTTGTCTCTTGTACAGTGTGGATAATAGCAGTATGTAATTCAGACAGTTAGGAGGACTGCATGAAGTAATAGATGTGAGACTTAGCCAGAAGCTGGCCATTTGTAAGTGCCCAATAAATGGTTTCCATCAGCGGTACGTACTGTAAACACAGCACCCTGTTTCCTGAAGGAGCTAATAGATCTGTCTTGCAGGTCGAGGCATATGTTGTTAAGCACCCAGTCCTCTAGAGAAAGTTTGCCCCTGGTAAACCCCTTTTCTGGTTTGATGGGTTTAATTTTACAAAGTCTTAAATCCTCCTTGGTAGCAAAGTGGGTGTCTGTGAAAGCCTATTGGAATGACTCCAGGGTGGTGAAGGGTAAGGGTGCTCTGGTGGCCTGCACGCAGGACAGCAACTATCGTTGATGTCAGTTTAGAAATATCTGAGGAATTCCGAGAACTGCCCACGATAGCTTCACAGCACTTCATCTTTCAGCTGAGGTGGAGCAGGTGAGGATGGGGCGGGCCAAGGATCACCTGGTGCTAATTTCTGACATTCAGAGATAACCCAGAAAGCCATGTTTACTTCCCAGTAGCGCTGGCTGTGGGGTGGATTCTGAGATATTCCCGAGACATGTAGAGTTTCTGGGGAATTTGCACCATCTGTCTGAGAAAGGCATGCGGGGTATGTATTTGAACACATGATACCGAGGCCACTGCCAAGTCAAGGACTGGGTACTCTTTGGCTCACACCTAAATTCTAGTAATTTTACTTCACAAAATTTTGAGGAGCAAGAACGGAACCTTTATTTTAATAACATTTTAAACCATCGCCTCTTCCCTACGAATTATTGTTATTTTAAAATGTTTCCGTCTTTTTACACTGTCTTTGGAAACGTTTTTTAGAGAGAAGTGTTTTTGTGTGTGTGAGTTTGTTTTTAACCTAAAATTTCCCGGTAAGTTTAGCAGATAACTGTCCCTGATTCTTTGAGTGTCTTACTGTTTTGTAGACCCTTGCTGGATAGGAAAGCTTGTCTGTCACATTTCTCATTTTCATTTTACATGTAAATAATTCTACACCTTCAACCTTTATGGCTTTTCTGAGAGCTTGCTGTCTTTTTTGTTGTTAATCCTTACCCGATGGTGTTTTTCCATTGATTGTTAGAGAAAGTAGAAGGGAGAGAGACAGAGAAACATCCATGTGAGAGAGACACATCGGTTGGTTGCCTCCTGCATGCACCCTGACCAGGGCTGGGGAACCTGTAACCAAGGTACGTGCCCTTGACAGGAATGGAACCTGGGACCCTTCAGTCTGCAGGCTGACACTCAATCCACTGAGCCAAACTGGCTAGGGCTCTGAGAGTTGTTTTTTAAAAAATAGCCATCCATCTTCATGATCTATCTCTGAGACAAGTACAGATATTCTAATGAAAATAAATAATTGAGATCCACCTAGAGTCATCTTATCAACAATAGCCTGTCTCCATCAGTGATGCTGCGTCTGTGGATCCTAAAGACAGGTATTCTGTGGGGGTGGTGAGAATGTTTTTGTTCCAGCTCATTCTACTTCTGGTGTTTTTGTTACCTAGCACATCCAGCTTATGAAGAATGTGGTCCTCCCCTTGATAAAGCATGCCAAACCCCCCCCCCCACCACACACACACACCACCAAAGCAAGGCTGTCCTTACTCTCTTCTCAAAGAAGCTGAGGTGGAGTGGAGAGAGGTCAAGAAGTAATTGATGAAACACAGGCGCTGTCCCTGAGTTCCTAAAGGTTTGCTTCGCCTCGGGACCATGCTCCTTTGCCTCTCTCTGAACACAGGTCAGAACAGGAAGTTTCAGTTTGTGCGAGAGGAGAAGGAAGATGCTTTGAGGTTTGGGTCGCTCAGCTCAGGGCCATGACTTCCTCTGGCCACTCTTGGAAAGGCGTACCTTCCTCACTCAGGGGATGTGGGTTTTTGCTGTGCTGTGAGGATCCCCACAAACAGTTCATAGCCTCACAGGTGCCGGAGCGCTGTAGCTTCCCAGAGGCCATCACGGGGACTTCCAAACGTGCCTGAGTGGTTGTCCGGGATGAAGTGACAGCCGAGAGTAACTGCAAATGGGCAGGAGGGTCTTTTTTTTTTTTTAGAATTGGTGGAAATGTTCTCAAATTAGATAATGGTGATGGCTGCACAACTCTGTAAACATACGAAAAATCACTGGATTGTGCTCTTCCAACGTGTGAGTTTTATGACATGTGCTAGTACATTATACCTCAATAAAGCTGATAATAAAAGTGCCTGAAATTTGGGCTGTCTTGAAAGGAGCCACGTTTCAGGACCAGTACACCTGTCTGAAGGTGTGTGACAGAGTGAGTGGGGGAGGCGTCTGAGGCGGGCGCTGGAGGAAACGGGACCAGCAGAATCTTACTCATAAGCCGGGGGGCGGGGGACGGGGGCGGGGGGAGGCCTGGGATCAAAATGGGAATAAAATGGCACCATTTTTGTGGTGATGACAACTCAAGTTAGGTTCCAGAAGGTAAGTACATTGCTCTCTATGAAAGCTCACTTTCTGAATAGCTCTAACGCTTTCATTTGGTGAAAACAACACTTTATAGCCAGAAATCTTACCTTAAAGTCATACCAGCGCAAGTAAGAGTATCTTGTCAGTGATTCATCAGGTGTACTCTACAGATTTGTATAAATAGATTACCTAATGTTTCCGAATAGCATCAATATAACTAATGCAGCTTAACTGCCATTTTTTTCTTGCTTGTCATTATTTAATAAGATGTAGATAATCGTTAATGTGACAGGTTTTAAAAAATTTTCCAACTTACTTTTTTTTTTTTATGAGGTTTTCCGAATCCCGGAATGAAGGCAGCTAAGCTTTCAGTGTTTGCTTTACTCAAGAAATCGGTTGGCTTTGCTTACATATATTGTGTGCAACTTCAGATAAAGCTGCAGGACTCCCTCCGTAACTGGAGCGCAGGAAACAATTGACACTGTTACTTAATTCACATTGTTTCTGAGACATTTCCTACTTTCCCATGAGAACAATTTGCTTGCAAATGGTTAGACATGATCCATTTCTCCTTGGTGCCGGTTCTGTGAGGAGAAGTTCGTGGTGCTTTGTAGTAGTTGAGTTAGTGTGTGTGTCTGTGTGTGTGTTGCTGGGGGGAGGTTCATGTGTGATACATATAGATGCCTCCAACTTCATTCCAAGTAGCAAATGTTTTCTTTTGAATGCTAGTCCATCCACTCTGGGTTCTGCATTCCTTAGTTGGAACCTTTTTTCTTGAAGGAGCATATACTAGGAATTGTTTTAATCCTTCCAGTTTGAGGGAACACCGCTGTGAGTGATGGTGTTTTGAGATATGCTGAATGAGTTACTGGGGAAAGTGGTTCCCAGCAGTTTAACTCAGCCCTACTGCATGGTCAAGTATTACATACATGTAGGTGTGTGTGATATTGTCTGGGACACTATAAAGGGGTCATCAAGGGATGATTCCAGAATGGGAGAGCAAACCCATACATGAGATATAATTAGTTCAATCTAGTTCAAAAAGCCAAAGTTTTTGTATTCTAAAAATAGTGGTTCCCACATCCAGGAGTTATGCTGGATATAAAATGAAAGTAAAAGTTTCCCAATTAAAAAAAAAAAGATGTGGAACTTTGAGTTCCCTTTTTTCTGTCTTATCAGATTTTGTTAAAATAATACCGCCTGTCAGTTTTGCAGCTCCATCCACCCAGAGAGCTGAAAGCACTTCACAAATCTTTTCTCCTCATGCCCTTCTCTTCAAGGCAATTTTGGCTGGGCTGGGTTTATTTTTATCATGGCAACAACCAGTTTTTAGAAACTTTTGAAAACGGAAAAAGAAAAATGAGCATGGCACTGTAGCTGACATTCATTTTAGCTGCTGCCTCGTGTGAACACTTGAGTATTTCTAAAACCTTCTCTCCAAGCATGTTGTATGTCTTATTTTTTCTCAATTTGTCCCAGTTCTAAGTCTCTATTCTGCTGATTGGGTAAAAAAAAAAAGTTTTAGTGTAAAACCTTATCCCAGCAGAATGACTTCTTGAACTCTGAGTTAGATCTTTATTTTTTGTAGCCTCAAGAGTTCCTTTTTCAGCACCCTGTTGAGTACAATCACAGACTCAGGGGCGGTCAGCACTGGAAGGGCCTCTGGGGTTGCCCAAGGTAAGTCTGTCATTATACAAAGGATGAGCTTGAGGCCCAGAGTGGTTAAGGGACATACTCAAGGTCGTAGAGGTCATTGATGGCAGAGGTCTGACTAGAATCAAGGATTTCTGATTTCCAGTGTGGTATTCCTTTGGCTCTCCTAAACAAAACTAGCCTATCTGGATAGGAACTAGAGCACACCCTCACAGAGTCTTAGGGCCCACCAGCAGGTTGAATGACACTATGCTAACTGAGAATTGGAAGATTTCATTTTTTAGCTTGAACGTATTTGTCAAATAGAGAATGGTAATGTTGAATTCATAGACTTTTTTTTTTTTGGACCTGTGGATTTTGTGCAGTTTATATGCAGCACAGGAGGTGTTTCAAATGGTGATTTGTGTACCTTCCTTTAGGCCACCACACCATCTACATTGGGGTCCATGTGCCGAAGAGCTACAGGAGAAGGAGACGTCACAAGAAAAAGACGGGACACAAAGAAAAGAAGGAAAAGGAGAGAGTCTCTGAGAACTACTCAGACAAGTCTGATGTGGAGAACGCCGATGAGTCCGGCAGCAGCATCCTCAAGCCGCTCAGTGAGTACTCCGTGGATGTGGCTGCCTCTCTCCGCCTCACTCCTACGGCCTGGGGAAAGACACTTTTTAGGATCTTGTGGCTAATGGGGAGGGGTGCAATCATAAGGAGATGGCCTCCTCTAAAGGGTCATGTCTGTGGAAATGCTTTCTTGTCCCAACAGTTGTTCTAGGAGGAGATCTGAGTTGGTTGGAGAATATTTGACAAAGTTTAGCATGGTTGTGTATCCTACATTTTGACTAGTGAAATAGGGCAGAGTATTAAAGATGGCATTTGACTACAGTAATCAACATATTGACTAAAAGAAATTTTTGGATTGTTTCTGCTGAGAAAAAGATTCCATTGGGACAGTAGGTCAAGAT